>NC_056731.1:1485158107-1485240607 GCF_019279795.1 Protopterus annectens | reverse complement strand
TAGTCAACCAGATTAAGTAGTTAAGTTGAATGTTTGTATGTTACCTATGCCTTTATTTATTAATTATTTTTATTTTATTTTATTATATTTTGCTTTGTTTACTTGATTTGTCCCACTGGGTAAACCCATTTTCCAGTGGAGGCCCTGGGAGAAAAGCTCCAACATATTACAAACATTTTTAAACAGACATTCAGTAATATGCATGAACAGACATTAAGTAATATACAGTAACAGTTACGCATTCATTTTCTAATGAGAGTACATTCATATAAAATAAAGCCAAAGTATTCCAGTATAAATGATGCATATGCATTAGAAGATATTGAACATTGAGCATTTGAAGAGGTGAATTAGTGGGTTTTGTTAAATAAATAATATTTCAGATGATTAGTGCTTAGGAATTAGTGCTTAAGAATTCATCCACGGTGGTGGTGCTGCGGTAGCACTGTCACCTCACAGTAAGACGCTGTCCGGTTCGACTCTCAGCTAGAGTGTCTTCTGCGTAGAGACATGCGTGAATGGGCATACCTTTGTTGAAGGTTGTGCGTTAGGGCTGGCAACTCAACATGTAAAAATCAACTGCCAATCATTAGCGGACCGGAGTTACGCTGTGGTGACCCCTAACTGGGTAAAGCCGAAAGACACAACAAAAAGTGCTTAGGAATTCAAAGAAATGGAGGTGAAGGAAGGAACTAGGTAGGATTAAAAATGTTAAGTGGTGAAGAGTTGGCAAGCCCTAAGGATTTGAGGTTATGTGAGAGTTTCTGGTGGGCAGTAGTATCAAAAGCTTTTGAAATAGCTAGGAAGATGCTGGAGACTAGACCTCTGGCATTTCTATGGGTTTTGACAGTATCAACAAAATTCAGATAAGCAGTAGTTGTGCTGTGATGAGAAAAGAAACCAATTGGTTGAAGACCAAACATGGTTATCAATTAGATAGCTGAGAAGCTGTGTATGAATACAATTTTTCTAATATTTTTGATAGGGTGATAAGATGGCAATTTGTATATAGTTTGAAAGATCTATATTGAATCTGTATTGATCTGTGTTAAATTGCATAATTTCATAATGATCCTTTTCATAGCCTTAGAGATGAAGCTAGTCAGACTTTTATGTATGTAATTTCCCAAGTCTATTGACACTCCACATTAGTCCAAGAGGATGATGGCTGCTGTTCTTCAGTCATCTGGCACAAAGCCTGTTTGTAAGCTGACATTGAATAAAAGAAGAGTGCATACTCAAGGCAAAGCTCACCTCTCAGTTGACTGTTTGATACTGGGAAGAAGGACAAGGCTTGGAAATGGTTTGCTTATTTGCTATAATTTAGACCCTTAATTTTCTTAGTGAGAAAGAATTGTAGGCCTTCATGCTTTGTCAAATATATGGATAGATATGTACGAAGGGAGCATTATACTCAATGACTGCTCTGATGAGTGTGGACTATAATGGAATGATCACATCCATGAACGTGGACATCATAACCTTAGTAATAAGCTGTGAAATAAATAAGTACTTTCTTACAATAGTGTATACATGGTGATTGAAGGATAGTTCATTGTCTATATAGGATCAATTTTTCAGGGGTGTATTGTCAGCTTACCAAAGGATACTGTTATACACTTTTTGGCATTCAGTTTTACTCTATGGTTTTGACACGAGCTATTGGTTAGAGAAAGGCCCTCTTGGAGGATCTTGGTGTACTCTGGGGAATTTATAACAGCACCAAGTTTACTGTCATCTACAGACTTGGTTATCAATAAACCCTTGACATTAGCTTTGACCTTCAAGACAAGAAGTAAATGAAAAGTGGAATGGCCCAAGGACTGATACCTGGGGTACACCACTGCTGCCAGATCTTTTGGAAAAGGTAGATCTGTTCTCCCTAATTTCCTGGGCTCTATTTGTGATCCAGTTTGCTATACAAATGACTTACATAGGGATAAAACTTTAGCTGGGATATTTTATCTCTGATACCTGAATGTGAGACGGTGCTGGATGTCTTTCTGAGGTCTGGGTATGTAGAGTGCACTGATTTGTCCTCATCCATTGCTTCAATAACTTCTCAATGTAGTCAACCAGATTAAGTAGTTAAGTTGAATGTTTGTATGTTACCTATGCCTTTATTTATTAATTATTTTTATTTTATTTTATTATATTTTGCTTTGTTTACTTGATTTGTCCCACTGGGTAAACCCATTTTCCAGTGGAGGCCCTGGGAGAAAAGCTCCAACATATTACAAACATTTTTAAACAGACATTCAGTAATATGCATGAACAGACATTAAGTAATATACAGTAACAGTTACGCATTCATTTTCTAATGAGAGTACATTCATATAAAATAAAGCCAAAGTATTCCAGTATAAATGATGCATATGCATTAGAAGATATTGAACATTGAGCATTTGAAGAGGTGAATTAGTGGGTTTTGTTAAATAAATAATATTTCAGATGATTAGTGCTTAGGAATTAGTGCTTAAGAATTCATCCACGGTAGTGGTGCTGCGGTAGCACTGTCGCCTCACAGTAAGACGCTGTCCAGTTCGACTCTCAGCTAGAGTGTCTTCTGCTTAGAGACATGCATGAATGGGCGTACCTTTGTTGAAGGTTGTGCGTTAGGGCTGGCAACTCAACATGTAAAAATCAACTGCCAATCATTAGCGGACCGGAGTTACGCTGTGGTGACCCCTAACTGGGTAAAGCCGAAAGACACAACAAAAAGTGCTTAGGAATTCAAAGAAATGGAGGTGAAGGAAGGAACTAGGTAGGATTAAAAATGTTAAGTGGTGAAGAGTTGGCAAGCCCTAAGGATTTGAGGTTATGTGAGAGTTTCTGGTGGGCAGTAGTATCAAAAGCTTTTGAAATAGCTAGGAAGATGCTGGAGACTAGACCTCTGGCATTTCTATGGGTTTTGACAGTATCAACAAAATTCAGATAAGCAGTAGTTGTGCTGTGATGAGAAAAGAAACCAATTGGTTGAAGACCAAACATGGTTATCAATTAGATAGCTGAGAAGCTGTGTATGAATACAATTTTTCTAAAATTTTGATAGGGTGATAAGATGGCAATTTGTATATAGTTTGAAAGATCTATATTGAATCTGTATTGATCTGTGTTAAATTGCATAATTTCATAATGATCCTTTTCATAGCCTTAGAGATGAAGCTAGTCAGACTTTTATGTATGTAATTTCCCAAGTCTATTGACACTCCACATTAGTCCAAGAGGA
This sequence comes from Protopterus annectens, assembly GCF_019279795.1. NCBI lineage: Eukaryota > Metazoa > Chordata > Ceratodontiformes > Protopteridae > Protopterus > Protopterus annectens. The sequence continues at coordinate 1,485,237,378 of NC_056731.1, read as the reverse complement.
TGATGGCTGCTGTTCTTCAGTCATCTGGCACAAAGCCTGTTTGTAAGCTGACATTGAATAAAAGAAGAGTGCATACTCAAGGCAAAGCTCACCTCTCAGTTGACTGTTTGATACTGGGAAGAAGGACAAGGCTTGGAAATGGTTTGCTTATTTGCTATAATTTAGACCCTTAATTTTCTTAGTGAGAAAGAATTGTAGGCCTTCATGCTTTGTCAAATATATGGATAGATATGTACCGAAGGGAGCATTATACTCAATGACTGCTCTGATGAGTGTGGACTATAATGGAATGATCACATCCATGAACGTGGACATCATAACCTTAGTAATAAGCTGTGAAATAAATAAGTACTTTCTTACAATAGTGTATACATGGTGATTGAAGGATAGTTCATTGTCTATATAGGATCAATTTTTCAGGGGTGTATTGTCAGCTTACCAAAGGATACTGTTATACACTTTTTGGCATTCAGTTTTACTCTATGGTTTTGACACGAGCTATTGGTTAGAGAAAGGCCCTCTTGGAGGATCTTGGTGTACTCTGGGGAATTTATAACAGCACCAAGTTTACTGTCATCTACAGACTTGGTTATCAATAAACCCTTGACATTAGCTTTGACCTTCAAGACAAGAAGTAAATGAAAAAGTGGAATGGCCCAAGGACTGATACCTGGGGTACACCACTGCTGCCAGATCTTTTGGAAAAGGTAGATCTGTTCTCCCTAATTTCCTGGGCTCTATTTGTGATCCAGTTTGCTATACAAATGACTTACATAGGGATAAAACTTTAGCTGGGATATTTTATCTCTGATACCTGAATGTGAGACGGTGCTGGATGTCTTTCTGAGGTCTGGGTATGTAGAGTGCACTGATTTGTCCTCATCCATTGCTTCAATAACTTCTCAATGTAGTCAACCAGATTAAGTAGTTAAGTTGAATGTTTGTATGTTACCTATGCCTTTATTTATTAATTATTTTTATTTTATTTTATTATATTTTGCTTTGTTTACTTGATTTGTCCCACTGGGTAAACCCATTTTCCAGTGGAGGCCCTGGGAGAAAAGCTCCAACATATTACAAACATTTTTAAACAGACATTCAGTAATATGCATGAACAGACATTAAGTAATATACAGTAACAGTTACGCATTCATTTTCTAATGAGAGTACATTCATATAAAATAAAGCCAAAGTATTCCAGTATAAATGATGCATATGCATTAGAAGATATTGAACATTGAGCATTTGAAGAGGTGAATTAGTGGGTTTTGTTAAATAAATAATATTTCAGATGATTAGTGCTTAGGAATTAGTGCTTAAGAATTCATCCACGGTGGTGGTGCTGCGGTAGCACTGTCGCCTCACAGTAAGACGCTGTCCAGTTCGACTCTCAGCTAGAGTGTCTTCTGCGTAGAGACATGCGTGAATGGGCGTACCTTTGTTGAAGGTTGTGCGTTAGGGCTGGCAACTCAACATGTAAAAATCAACTGCCAATCATTAGCGGACCGGAGTTACGCTGTGGTGACCCCTAACTGGGTAAAGCCGAAAGACACAACAAAAAGTGCTTAGGAATTCAAAGAAATGGAGGTGAAGGAAGGAACTAGGTAGGATTGAAAATGTTAAGTGGTGAAGAGTTGGCAAGCCCTAAGGATTTGAGGTTATGTAAGAGTTTCTGGTGGGCAGTAGTATCAAAAGCTTTTGAAATAGCTAGGAAGATGCTGGAGACTAGACCTCTGGCATTTCTATGGGTTTTGACAGTATCAACAAAATTCAGATAAGCAGTAGTTGTGCTGTGATGAGAAAAGAAACCAATTGGTTGAAGACCAAACATGGTTATCAATTAGATAGCTGAGAAGCTGTGTATGAATACAATTTTTCTAATATTTTTGATAGGGTGATAAGATGGCAATTTGTATATAGTTTGAAAGATCTATATTGAATCTGTATTGATCTGTGTTAAATTGCATAATTTCATAATGATCCTTTTCATAGCCTTAGAGATGAAGCTAGTCAGACTTTTATGTATGTAATTTCCCAAGTCTATTGACACTCCACATTAGTCCAAGAGGATGATGGCTGCTGTTCTTCAGTCATCTGGCACAAAGCCTGTTTGTAAGCTGACATTAAATAAAAGATGTGTGGGGTTGGTTAGGTCCTGTTTTAGGCTGGCCAGTAACCAGCCCAGTATGGTATCCAGCCTTGATATAAGCTGTGTTCTTGGCCTTGGGTAGTGCCTTGAGGACTTGTTCATTGAAGAGTTGAGGTGGAGTGTAGATGTGGGTATAAGATTAGGGAATGTAGGAAGGAAGGGAGGGATGAAGTAAGAGCAAAGTTTATCTACTGGTAGATTGGCTATATCCCCTGTGTCCGAGTATGTGATATCATTTATTATTGGCTCTGCACAGTGTTGGGCATTTTTCTAAGGTGTGTAACATAGTTAAAGAAGGCTTTGTGGTTTTCCTTTGCATGGGTGGAAATTGTTACCTTATATCTGGTTTTGGTTGATTTGATCAGGGTCTGGAGTTCCCTTTTAAGTTTAGCAAGAACATTTTTGTGTCTTAAGAGTTACATTTATTTTATGTGCAACAAGATTTTTTGTTATTATAAAGTCTGCTTATGTTTGGGTTCCACCATAGGGGTTTATCTTTGAATTTGGCATTGTATATATTTTAGTGGGGGACAGATAAATCTGTGTAGCTATTCACATTTGCATAGAATTTGGCAGCAAAATATTCCACGTAAGCATTGGGTTCATCAAGTTGGAAGGTTACATTGAATTTAACTGGTTCAACCCTCAGTTTTAGAAGATTAACCTTGGCATAATTTCTGGATACAAGGGCATTAGACCATGCTACTGGCTTTAGGCTTAAGATGAATGTGACTGATTTGTGGTCTGATTTGATCAGGGAGTCAATTCTAATTGGTAAGGAACAGAGCTGCCTCGTATTGGTGAGGACCAAGTCCCAGATTTTATCACCAGTGGTTGGGAACTGGACTATGTGGTCTAGGTAGTTTGCGCTGATGAACTTCAGAAAACTCTGGGTATACATGTTAGATGACATCTATGTTTCCCAGTTAATAGAGGGGTAATGAAGGTCCCCTAGGAGAATGGTGCTTGTTTTAATGCATAGGGACTCCATACAAGTTACGTAGGAGTCATTACCTGAGGAGGGCATAGGGGAAGGTCATAGGTTCATAGATGTTTACTAAGCTAATGACCACAAGGGCATTTTTAATCCCAGCCATGCATCTCAAATATCTGACAAGTTCGGACACCCTTGATAAGTATAAGATGGGCCTGGGAGATGAACCATTTACAGGTTACCTGTATATATTGGAGACATAGGTGCCAAAACAGGGATGAATTTCCGGCTTCCCATCCAATTGTCCAAGTTGCACTTGAATTGGGTTAGGGAGGAACTTTGCTTCACATGAATGGGGAGCTTGTTCCATAGATGGGGTAGTCTCTGGGATACATACCTATCTATATCATATGGTTAGCCATGATGTGATAAGGAGTCTTGTTAATGGTAAGCTGGATGTAGAGGAGTTCCAGATTATTATCTTGTCTAACTAGTCTGGAGGTGAAGATTTTTCCACAAATATGAAAACACCGCCACCTTTGGTGTCTTCATCAAGTTTGGTGGGCCAGGACATGTGGAAGGCATTGAAGCTCTCTAGTGATGGTTTGCTGTCAACGATTCTGGACCAGGTCTCCATAACAATGGATATATTGATGTTATCTAGGGTAAGAAGTGCTTGTAAGTAGTGGAGTTTTTTGTTTAAGTTCTTAGCACTGAGCAATAATATGATTATGCTAATACTACTTCTCAGTGGCGGATGGTGACTTCAAATCAAAGGGGGCTGCAGGGGAAAGTTGTATGGGTGGGGCCAATGGGAAGGGGTGTGACCAACTAGAAAGGGGTGGAACTATGATCAAAACCACATAAAAAGGGACTTTAATTAAATACACTGCCCTGGGTGCCAAACTGTCATTATGAGAGTCCAATCAAGACAAAATGAAGTGTAGAAGAAAAAAAAATATTTCGATGCATTGGCTACATGACAGTTTATTTAATATCTAAATGGAAACAAAAAGGTTGTGATGCATGAAAAAATAAATTACTTTTGAAATACATTACTGGAATGCCAGTCAAAAATCAAGTATAAAAAAACAAGCAGCACCCAACTCAAACCACTTCTCCTTGCACTGTAGTTCTAATTATAATTTATATTCAGCTTTATAAAAGTATCAAGTAACATGCTGAAAGTAGCAATCTCTGTAATACTCCCACTTGTAAAAAGGGTTCTTATCCAAAAAACACCTGCTGCCTGACAACAGCTATCTACTTGATTCATGGGGAAAATGTGATCAAAATAAAAAATGAACAGCAAAAAAGAAACAAGCTCAAGATAAATTGCTTAAAGGATTACTGCACAGGTTATGGACCACAGATAATAGATTGGCATTCTGTTTAGTTTACGGGTAAAGCCTGCAAAGATGACTGCAAATATCCAACAAATGTAATGAGCTTCTGAAAATACTGTAATTCTGTCCTTTATTATAAATACTGTCATATGCATTTCAATCCGTATCTAGTTATGTAAATATGCTCTGCGTGGCAACAACAAAAAGGCTTTCAATGCTGGTAATTCTTTAACAGTATGCTTATTAAAGCTTACTTGCATCTTACAATCTCAGACAAGCTAACCTGATGGTCATTAAAGCATTGTTGCTTAAACACAGAGCAACAGGCACTGCAACAGCATGCATTTTCTGAATAATAAGAAGCATAAATCAACAGTATAAAAATGTGACAGAAAACCAGAATTCTGCAAAATCAAGAACAGACGAAAAGCCACTGTAGTACTTGTGTCTACCTTGGATGGAGGGATACTCTGCACACTTACACTGCATAACTGTTCCTTGCCTTGCTTGGACACATCCAGAGTCACTACATGGGGGGAATGGGGTGCAACAGGTATGTCACAATTTGAAATGTCTCTGGCTGATGGTGATGGCCCTGACACATTTATCATACCTCTCAACCTCAGAGCAAGACATCTGGACAAAGCCATAAATAGAAATAGGACAAAGGCCCAAAAATAAGAACTAATTTTAAATATTGCTCTTATAAACTTAGACAGATAATATAATAGTAGGTCTTGCATTCATATGAATTTTCTGAAGGGTATGAAATCTGAAACTCAAATGTGTCTTTAATTATTTGCCACTAATTTGCCAGAAAAACACAATTTTATGAAAAAATGGACCAAAAATGTGATGCAAAAATATAAAATAGCCACACAGTACAGCTGGGAACCTGTTAAAGAAGGGACACTTTTTTAATATTAGTACTGCTAAGTTGAGCAGCTGACAAAATAACCGCATAGACTTCTGGGGCATCTGTATATTGCTGCCTTCTTAGCAGTCCAGATTCAAGTTTCCAAGCATGTGTGGAGTTCTAGGATTTCTTTTTATTTTGGTTTACAGCTGGGGATTTTTTTTTTATTTTGGTATACAGCTCGAGATTTTTTTTATTTTAGTTTACAGCTGGGGGGGGGGGGGCTGCAGTCCAGTATCATGAGCCACCACTGCTACTTCTAAGGAAGCAGCTTTGGAATATTGCTACTGTTTTGCTTCTGCTGAAAGAAGCAGCTAGGAGCATCGATTCCTAAGCTGTGCGGAGACTAGCACTATCTCCACTACTAGACAGTTTTATTATTTTGGAAGCTTTTGAGGATTGACATTGTCTGAAAGAGACACTATGTGGCAGACAAAATTTTAGCAATCCTTGGCAAAGTAGTTAGGACTGTCTACCATCTCCTCCCAGGATTGTATCCTAGTTGAATGACACCTGTAGCTAAGCCAATTATTGAAGTCAATCATCTTTTTTTTGTATTTTGGCATCATTGTTAGTGATGGTAAAATACTGCTCAAAGACATGTTTGTGGCATAAGGACTTGAGTGCCTGCATGATGTGGCAAATCCTGGCACCTGATAAGTAACTGACCATGACAGAGTTGCCTATAACTAGAATGGATGTTGGATTGTGTGTAGATTTGCCTTATTACCTTTTTCATTAAAACACTGTGACTCTGATATATGTTTCAAGGTCGATGCTGTCTTGTGTGGTTGTGAGGTTTTGTGATTTAGATAGGTTACTTTTAAGAGCCTCAGCATATGTAGATCTATGTGTTTGGCCTGACCTGTGTGTGAAATTTACTGTGCATTTCTTCACGTGAAAGATTTGCCTCCAACAGCATTAAATTGTTTTGGGATGCCCATTTCAGCCAAGTTATCTACGGAGACAGTTGGAAAGTGCAAACCCATGGTCCCAGGTACGTAATAATGTGGGCTGAAGGGAGAATTGGTGCCTAAGAGTTTTGCAGTTGATAATTGGAGTTGACATCTGTGTGGTAGAGGATACAGTGCTGATCTCAACACATTGAAGTGCAATTAGGAATCGATTTTTCTTTGCTGATTCTCTCACCAGAAGCAAAGCTGTAGCATTAATCCCAAAATGTCTCCTGAGAAACAATATTAATCCAGATGTTGCTGTGTTCAGTACACTTGATAAAGTCTTTTGTTGGTAGTTACCCTGGATAGAACCCACAACATCTGGACACAACAGACAGTGAAGCTACACAAAGGTCTTGAAGAGGTTTTCATCAAAACTGCCAACAGAACACTCAGTGAAGTCCAACACATACTACCCAAACAGAGACTAGTGGAAATTGATGTCCTTCTGCTCCTTCTTTCATCAGAAGAAGCAAAACAAAAATGCAGTTCTCAAGTTCGTTCCTGAAAAGCATTTCCTAGGCTCTCCAGTGCTTGATATTCAAGTCCAAGATGTTACAAATTTTAGAAGTAGGAAGGAAAAAGGGATTGATACTCTGAATATTGTAGTGTGAACCAAAGGCTAACTCAAGCTTTAAGAGCCTATGAGGAGGGACACATTCCAAAAGAAAGAGTCTGGGCATGGAGTAGTGCATCACATTGAGTTGTTACGCCATGCCCAAACCTACAAGATAGGGTTGCACCAGTCCTCATTCAGCATAGACAAATGTGAGCAGTTTGAGCCATATGCCATATTCCAAAAGGGGAATTGGGCTCACTATGATGAATTAACTCTGCATTATACACTGACAAAGTTTGCTAATGTACAAGGATGAATGAGTATCTCACAGAAGAATCATAGTTGTTTCTACTCGTTTATATTGTATTCAGGTATTTAAGACATAGTACTGCGTTTTTATTCTGTATTTAAAGTAAAGGTTGAAACTATTTTTCTCATAAAATATAAGATCATTTGTCATTCTCTTTTACTGTATTTTTTTTTGTAGGGATCACCTGTCCAGGCAAAGACTGCAGTGCCAAAAGGGACAAACGGCACTGAATCAACAACAGATATCTTGAATGGTCTGGTATGTTTCTAACATCTCTCTCACCTATTGCAGAGTGGCTGTGTTGATATACTAGCACATGTAACAGTTAATGATGTTGTGCTTCTTGCCCAGGTAACATAGATATTGCTAGTGTAGCTCCTTGATCACAAATTAATCTCTTAAAAGGTTTGATCTTCTTTTAAACTGAAAATAGGAGGTTTTCCATGGTGGAAGTAATTAATTGTGAACTAAAATGTGTGAGCATCAGGGAAGAGCTGAGCAGTGCAAGAATTTGGCACTTTATCCTAGTTAAGCACATGACCTAATGCATGTACCAGTGTGAGGTGCATGTACCTTTGAGTAGCATAGTTATGGCAGAATAATTTGCCAAACTGAAAAAACATCTAGCAGCTGTTTTCCTCCAAAGTTTCTCTCAGGATAGCTGGCACTCAGCAGATGCAGTTTTATTTGGTAAAGCAAATGATTAGAGGTCTTGGGGTCGAGATGATCTCCACCTATTCTCAAACTTTAAATGGGTAAGAAGCCTGACTCGCTGGCTTGTAGCTGGGCATGGAATAAGAGTGTCCTGTGGACCACTTTTGGTAAGCAGAACTGGTGCTGCAGGATGAGCTGGGTTAAGACCCCTGATGCCGACATTCATCAGACCCCAGAAAAGGTGTTGGCTGATATAGACAGCAGTTCAGTGGCCATGGAAGTTGGAATCTGCTAAGGAGTGTGTAACGACTCACCTACCGAATCAACTAGCCCTGAAAATGGGTGGTGCTGGAGCATCAGGCCCATACCTGGCTGTCGCTGGCACTGGGAGCCAAAGGGGCTACACTGCAATGAGTAGGAGGAATGCCACAGTGGCACTGAAGCCCAGGGCGAGGGCCTGGGTGGAGCTACCATGGGGGCAGATCTTGGTGGTAGTAGCAAATATTAAAACATGAGCTTTGAAGACTCTCTGAACTAACAAATACCCTTCTGAAATACAAAAGCAAACTTAGAGCTGGCATCTACCATGTTTCTGTCTCTGAGCAAATATAAATACTCTGTAATGGATCCCTATCAAATATATATTGCCTCAAACTTTAAATGCCTACAATTATGTATATTTGCATTTTTAAAAAAGTTTTTTTTTTTTTGCAAGTGACTGCACCTCTTGTATCTCCAGTAGTCCTGTTTTATGAATGTACTGCCTTTGGGTTTGCTGTAACTTAAAAGAAGGGGTAAATAAAAGCCCCATTTTCATAGTTATGGCCATTCAAAGGGTATGGGCTTCAGGCATACAGCAGGCACCCATTTTAATTTAATTGCTATGTTAAATCTTCGGAATAAGTAAGTGGACAAGATGCAGTAATACATTTTTGAGCTGCATTTTGCTCTGGAAGGATGTATGGTCCTGAGCGGATTTTCTTTTTCCAGCCTTCCATATGAGATACAGAAAAGTTCAAACAAAAATGTCAAATATTTTATTTGAAGAGATCACTCCATTAAATGGTGCATTTGCAATACTTTCCTTCATTAGCCTTAAATAGGCTTGCCACCTTTCAAATGCCCAAAGTGGGACCTTTTTATGGAAACATGATCTGCCCACAACTAGTGCAAGTGATTGGGCTTCACTTATTTACCAAACTACAAGCTCACTCCTGTATAATGTGAGTTGTTTCGGTTGTTTTCTATAATATTACGGTGTTGCAGGCACAGCAGAAGTTTTTAATGCATAGTTTAGTGGAAACTTCCAACGACACGCATCTGGACCGTTTCTCCCCGGACGTCTCTTGAAAAAGAGCTCTGTCCCAATCAGACTTTTCTGGTAAAACAAACCTGTTAAATAATTAAATAACTAAATAAACTTAGCAAATATTTTTTGTCCTACAATCTAAGGATATTTGTAATTTTTTCATGTTGTTTTTTTTTTTTTTGTTGTTGCAGAACACAACAGCTCAAATAGGGACTGCCCTGCATTTGGAAGGACAGGTGGTAACTCTAACTTTAAACTTTTATTTATTCAAGGTATGTTTTATTGTATGCTTTGCTTTAGAAGAAGGGTTAAGAATCTTTCATCACAGATAACTAGACCTAGATGAGAAAAACTTTCCTTTTTGTATTTCATGTTATATACTGATCATTTTTCAAGTCTCTTCAATCATTATAGAACAGAAAAGAAATATCTGCAAACACACTTATCTTGATAGTCTGCAGGTAGGGTAAAGCCTCTGGCAGCTCTGTTATATTTTTTTATTAATTTTATGAAAACAAAGGACTTAAGTATCTTCCTACTTTTGATAGCTGTCTTGTACACAATGTTCTTTAGCTGGTTTGATGTCAGACTTGTAACCTTTAGACCACCTTACTTCACAAACCTGTGGTTCAAGACATTTCCCTTACTCTGCAGGCAGGAAGAAATGTATACTTTGTATCTTTCTGACAACCATAAAGAATTAAAGATAAAAGAAATCTGTGACCGAAGCAGTGAACCATGTTCTCACAGCATCAAAAAGAGATTGAGTGCGTGTGAGTGTGTGTGTGTGTGTGTGTGTGTGTGTGTGTGTGTGTGTGTGTGTGTGTGTGTGTGTGTGTGTGTGAGAGAATATGTGTGTGTTTTCTCTTGTCCATGCAAAAACAACAAAATAACGAGTATCAGTTTAGTATTTTTTCACTCTGAAGAGATGCTACCTCTTAACAATTAGACCGAACAGTGATGGTTGCACTTAGTGATAATATTGATTGCAACAATGATCACATAATTATTAAAATCAGTTATAACATTAATCACAAAAAGGAGGACTGTAAAGCATTTATTTGTCCTTGATGTTTACTGATCAGAAATACCTTATTAAGCAGGCATTTGTTTACAGTGGAGGCCTGGGTGAAATGCCTCATAAATCGCATAGACTCATTTTAGAAAATATAAGGTGCATGGTAGAAACTGACAAGTTTAATAAATAGGTTTCCACATATAGAAAAGGTATTCATATTTTCATAAATCAATTACTAAGTGTATATAAAAAATAGAGTTAGAGGATAAGAATAGTGTTCCTTTATAAACTGAGACAAGCATGCAGCACAGATATACAAGCTTGTGTCATCATTTTCTAATTATATTATCCAGACTCTAGTTGAAGAAACATTTCATAGCACAATCTATGAAAAAAATATAAATATGATTGGTCTAGGATATGAAATGAGAAGAAAACACACACAGGGTAAAAAACAAAGAAAAGTATTTCTTTTTTAACTCCACAAGCGAATAACTACAACCTAACTTCCTCATTTTGGCATCATAGTAACATCAGAAAAAAATAGGCTATGTTTTTTTTTTTTTATTTTGCTATGATTCTACATCCACAGTGAGAAAGTGGAATTGTAGTTATTTTCTTGTAACCCATATGCTAATACCTTTTCCACCTCAACATGTTGTAACTGGAAATTATCTTATCTAGGAGATAGGTAGAACTTAATTACTTTAACAAAGTATTCTCAAAAATATTAGACTCATTACCAACAGAGGAAAAAAAGTTAAATTCTTTCCTACCACTTGGCCAATACAAACAAAGGCAAAGAATGGAAAGAATGACATTTAAAAAAAAAAAAAAACTTCCACTGGAACCTCTGTCTCTATCAATGGTTAAGTAATCAGGCCAAAGATTCAGTTAAAAAAATCTAATAAATTACAGTACTATAAATAACAACAAAACAGAAAAAAATAAATACATTTCCTTTGGCAGCCATAAACAAGCTCATTAAACTGGGTACATAGCTTAAACCATACCCCCTCCCATATAAACCTCAGTACATCATAGTATACATCTTCAATATGCATTATATAAATATAGTTGGATCTCATCAAAAAGCCCACTCATCACCCCTGCCAACCAACTATCCCACTAAGCAATTCATCCTTATTTCAGCACCCATTGAAATTGTAAAAACAAATTGCTCCACAATCTTACATCCTTAGCATCTGATAATGTTCCTGCAGAACATCTTTGTTTTGTTTCGGAGGCAATTACTTACCATCTACCAATACTTATAAACCACTCAGTATAACACACCTGCCAGCTGGAATGAGCCTACCTCTAAATGGCTTAGAGGTAGGAAGAACTGAAACGATTGTCAGTTTGGTGTCCTCAGCTTCTGGGTTATGGATGGAAACCTGTCTCAGATTTCTTCCTGTCCTTTTGTAACCATTGAGACTTTCCCTTTCTTGGTGTAGTCCTTGTTTTTTATCCCTGTTAGGAGAAGGATCTTTAATGAAGCAATGCTATTTAGCCTGAGTCAAAAATGCCATCATACACATGGTTTATCTATCTCAATGGTTCATTTATTGTTATTGTATTTAAATCTATATTTGTATTTGATGATGTGGACTCAGATAGTGGCCTGACACCTCTAGGAGCAGTTGGAGGCAAGGAGGAATGAAGAGGCTATGCTGAAATGACTTACCTTGGAGACGGGATAGGGAAATGGGTTGGTGTGACTGAGTCAACCTTGTAGCCTTGGGTTTCAGCAAAAAACAAAATCATGAATGATGGCCAAACTAAGTCAACAGGTAGGCCTTTGGGGGGGGGGTGCATCTAAAGACAGACCCATGTCTAATAGCTCACAGTTGCCTTCTAAATAATGCCAGCCAGAAGGATAGGACCTTCCAGTACTGTTTGAAGCCATCCTGTGTCTGCAGCAACAATGGTTCTCAGACTCACTCTTCTCCCACATCCAACTGGTAACTCAGGCTGCAGGAGTTAAGTACTCATGTGATGTTGTAGGGGAGCTCACTTCATTAAAAGGTGACACAGCTCATTTAACCATCATGGAACTGCAAATTAAAAAGTTTTGCAGAAGACCATAGATATAACACAGGATTTATCATTGGATTGACAGATACATGGAATTCCAGAAATGCATTGACTTTGCAAGTCTGTCTTGAATATTACAAGTAGTTTAGAGCACAATGCACTAAGGTTATCTGCTAATATATGGCAGTCTGAGCACTGAGTATGAGCATATGTGTGCACCGTATTGAACTGTGTATAGTGTAAAACAACATCTAAAAATGGGTCAGTATTAGTGTATAGTTTTGAGTAATGTGATGTACTATGGGCACCAGTTAACTGTAATGATACAGTCACATGCCACTCCTAAACATTACCAGTACCAGTACTATATGCTTTATCATGCTGGTAAAAAGTACTTATAGGTGAAGGAAACTTGGAAAATAGTTTTCACAGTGATCATTAGCATACTAGTAAACTACCTAAGAGCCCCTTTTGCATACTTGTAGAAAAATGTATATGATTACATAACAGTAGACATGAGCACACAGTATACTCAGAACAGGGGCATACACAAGTAATATAAAATATGCACAACATGCATTATTATTACATTATGTTTACCAAGACAATTCAGTGACTACATTTGAGGTTGTTGTGTCTTTCAGTTTTTCCCGGTTAGGGGTCGCCACAGCGGAATTCCGGTCCGCAAATGATTGGCAGTAGATTTTTACATGCCGTGTTGCCAGCCCGGACGCACAACCTTCAACGAAGGTACGCCCATTCATGTATGTCTCCACACAGAAGAAGCTCTAGCTGAGAATCGAACAGGACAACGTCTTACTGTGAGGCGACAACGCTACCGCAGCACCACCACCGCAGTTCAGTGACTACATTTGTAATGATTATTATTGGTATGTATAATAGGTTTTAACTTTTTTTGCCTCTTATATTGTCAAGTATATATATTATATATATATATATATATATATATATATATATATATATATATGTGTGTGCGTGTGTGTGCGTGTGTATGCGTGTGTGTGCGTGTGTGTGTGTGTTTGTATTTATACATGCATATGCTGTTGTTGGAGTAGTGCATATATGTTTGCTTAAATGGTATATTCCACAGATAGAGTGCTGTCAGATTTGCTGTGTAGAATTATCATTTCGAGTAGTGTGGCAGTGCTGGAGTTCAGTAATGGTTCCATTCTTTGTGTCAGAGTCTTTCAACATCTCATGCAATGGCTATAACTGAAGGCATTCTTGCAGGAAGTTCTAAGATCATACTTTCAAATATGTTTATGCCATATCTGATACAGAGCTGCAACAGAGATGTGTTTGCAAATTGTCATGATAGATTTATTTTTTTATTTATTTATTGATATTTGTTAACCGGATTAGTCCAACTGGGCTTGTGGCCCATTTTCAGTGGAGACCCGAGGAGAAAAGCTCCAATACATAGAACAAAAATTATAGAAAAAGTCATAACTTTACAATAAAAATAGATGTTACATAAGTTTTGAGAGAATATCGTCTTGAAAATATATATATAATAAGCCAGAGGCTTGCATGCATAACATTTTTAAGAAGGATATACAGACACAGGTTACGACATTTGATCAGCTTTGGCAAAGATAACTCATACTAGGTGGTAATTTCTTTGTCAAGGTTCAGTTTGAAATCTTTATACATTTCAAGTAAAGGATGTATGGAGGTTACTAGTTGATTTAAATAATTTGAGTGGATTATCGTGGGTATAGAATATAATTGATTAGCCTGAATAGCATTTGATTAGTTATAATGCATAATAGAATTCAAATTTTCTAGCTTGATGGAGTTTAGAATACAACTGAGAGGGAGAATGGATGGAATACAAACAAGAGAACTGGGTGTAGTACTGTGGGATAGTGTACTGGTCCTCTATCTTTTTAAAGAGGGGTAAGGATTTAATTGTGGTGGGGATGTTTAGGTAGGAGCATGAGAAGGGCATTCCCATTTGGAGGACAGATGAGAGAGCAAGACAGATTTGAAGTTGTTGTGGTTTGGTACACTGTGTAGTGGGGGGGGGTAGAGAGTTCCATAGTTTGGCGATGGTGTAAGATAGTAGTAGTTGGCCAGGGGGATGTGAGGGTTTGTGCACTTGTAGGATGTTTTGGCTTTTGGATCTCAGGGAGCGGCTGGGTGTGTAGGGTATTAGGGATTTGGTGAGAGAAGGGCATTCTGCAGGTTTGAAGATGAGTTTGTGGCCTGTTGTAAGTTGTAGCTATTTTAGGTAGTTGGGGAGTTCTAGCCATTTGAGGATGTGTAGAGAGTGGCAGTGATGGGATGAGTTTTTAGAATTGGTTGCAAATTTGCAGATTTTGTGGTAGCACAATTCGAGTTTAGAATGCAGGCCAAGTTATAGGTTGGAGAATAGGGGAGCACCATACATGAGAGAGGGGAGAAGGAAGGTTGATGTGAGGGTTTGTCAGGTGGAGGGGCTGAGGTAGCGGTTGTGTCTGTAGAGGAGACTGATTTTTTGATGGGTTTTCTTGATTGCGGAGTAGATGTGGGAGCTGAATTTTAGGTTTTCATCAATGGTGATGCCGAGTAGCTTGGCACTGGGAACAATTTCTAGAGGGGTGTTATTTTGACTTTTAATGGAGAATAGGTTTCTGTTGAACTGGGAGTTTTTGGTAGGAGTGGAAATCATTAGTTTTGTTTTGTTAGCGTTTAGGGCTAGGTAATTGGATTGCATCCATGATTCTGTTTTGGAGAAGGCTATTTGGGTTTTAAGCAGAAGTTCGAAGAGGTAGGAGGCTGAGCAGATGATGGTGGAGTCATCTGCGTATTGGATAACTGTGGCATCAGGGATGGAGTGGTGGAAGTTGTTGATGAATATGTTAAAGAGGAGTGGGCCCAGTACAGAACCCTGGGGAACTTGGTTCAGCAATTTACTGACCTTAGTCTTACCATATTTCTGCTTAGTTTATTGCCATACTACATGAAAATTTCCATATATGTATTGTATTGTATTTCTATCCATTCTATATATTCCTTTATTGCATGTTATGCAATTACTTCAGAAGTATGTATACTTAAAATGTGATCTGTGTTTATCTTTGTTCTTACTATTTGTTTACTTAAAATTTTTTTTTGGTAGCATTTCTCCTTGGGTCTCTGCTGAAAAAGGGCTTCTAGGAACTCAGAGAGACTAACCCGGTTAACAAATGTAAAAATAAATAAAATAAACTCCTGTGGGTGTGGCTAAGAAAGAAGAGGTTGACTCTTTCCATTGGACAACTTATTGGTGCATGAATAGGTACCTGGAGAACCAGGCTAAGGTTGAGGGAGAGAAGTGCAAGTATGAGAGCTGGGACAGGAGTAAAGAGTGGGAGATGGTGTCAAATGCCTTTGAGAGATCTAGAAACAGTGATGATATGTATTTCCTGTTGTCGTGTGCTAGGTTGATGGTTTCAAGAAAGGATAGGAGGGCAGTCATGGTGCTGTTGCCGGGTCGGAAGTCATGTTGAGTAGGGGAGAGGAGTTTGTGTTGCGTTAGGTATGGCATGAGTTGTGAGTGGATAATTTTTTCTAGTATTTTAGAGAGAGGAGAGAGTATAGCTATGGGTCTGAAATTGGTTGTTTCTGTGTTTTTACCACCTTTATGGAGAGGGATGATGAATGAGTGTTGCCACATGGTTGGGACATAGGATTCTTGTAAGGATCTATTTATAAGAATAGATATGGGACAGGCTATAATTTCAGCAGATAGTCTGAGGAAAGTTGGAGGTAGGTTGTCTGGTGCATTGCGGCAAGGTTTTAGCTTTAGTAGTAGTCTTTTTATTGTGTTTGTAGAGACCGGTCTAAGGTTGAAAAGAGGAGATGGAGGAGGGTGAGTGGGGGAGGGGTTGGGGGGCAGGGTGAGGGGGTTGGGTTGGAGGGGGGATTAGGGAAGGAGGAGGATATTTTAGCTATGCAATCTATAAAGAATGAGTTGAATTTTGTGGCATTTTCAAGGCTAGTAAGGTTAGGATCAGGGCAAGGGTTGGTTTTGTTACCGGGGTTAATGGAGATGGAATTCTAACCTTTTTTTGGGTTGGTTGAGTGCATGGATTGCAGTTTGCAGTAGTAGGTTTTGCAATCTTTTTTTATTAATATTTTGGCTAGGTTATATAATTGTTTAAATTTTAGGAAGAAGTTAGGGGTTTTCTGTTTTTGGTACTGTTTCCACTTTTTGTCTCGTTGATTCATAATACGTTTAGTTTCCTGGGATAGCCAGGGGCAGGGATTGGTTCTGATGAGTTTGGATCTGAGGGGGGGCTAGTTTATTTAGTAGTGTAAGGAAGGTTTGGTTGAAATCAGATACAAAGCTGTCTAGTGGAAGGCTTTTTAGGGGAGACCAATCCTTTGTGTCACTTGGATCCCTATCTGGATTTATGTGTAATGGTGGTTGCAAAATCTATAACTAAAGGCATTGTGGCAAGAAGTTCTAAGCTTATACATCCACTTAGACATACACCCAAATAGGTTTATAGTATGCCAATATGCCCCACCTCATTCCACCCACTTTTCTTTGTTGTATTACACCTATGATCATCTGCTACCACTGGGCCATAATATCATGCTTTTTAACTTCCCACCAACATTTATATACCAATATGCATACTTTGCCATAATCTAATATCTCTCCATTACTTTTAATTTAACTTTTGTCCACCTACTAAAACCACTCTACATTTTCATCAAAGTATTAAGTACTTTAGTCCTCCTAAACATATACTAAAACACATACACCCTAGCAAACATGCTACTTACACTAAAGGAATACAGCCACTACTCTGAGGAGATATTCATCCTAATCCAGGCCCAGAATCTATGACAATATATAGTCCATCTCCTACAGATTCTCACCTTAATAACAAAACCACCTCTCTAATTCCCTTAAAACGCTCATACAATTGCACCTCAACATCAGAGGCCTATGCAATAAACTAGAATCAGTTCACTCTTGGATTCTCCTCCACAGTCCTGACATATGTCCCCAAATTCCTAAATTTAATAAACCAGAAATCCCTTGAGTAGTTGGTAAACAAATCAACTAAAGGACATAACATTCTTGACCTGATTCTTACAAACATAGCTGTCTCTTGAACTGCACCTGATATCTTAGTGAAGTCTGACGACAGTCTTATGACCCTTTCCTTTAAACTCCCAAAAGTCAGGGAAGCAAACCCACTGTATTTAAAGAGTACAAGCATGCCGACCTCAACCTACTCTATGATAAAATATCAAAATTCACTCATGACTGTACCACCTCTGACCTTGATAGTTTTACTAAGAAATGTTAAACTGTTTACAAATATATATACAACTAGCAGCTCCTACCAGAACCAAATATTATGTGAAATTTAAAAAGAAACCAGGTTGGTTGTCCACACCATAAACAGAAATGTACACCTAAAGAAAGAAACTCATTAAAGAGTATTGTAGATCTAGACTCCTTTCCCAAAGAAAATATGAAAAGCACTATTAATAAAATGAAAAATACTCTCAGGTCCACCAAAAGAGCTCATAAACATAGATTAGCTTCTGTAAGTTATAAGTCCTTCTTTAGCTATGTCAGAAAGCCAAGAAACAGCAGGCTACACTGTTCTGAACTTGTTCAAAATAGTACCTCCTGTTCTAACCTGATATTTCCAATATCTGTGCAAACAAATTTAGTGCCAACTTCAACCCAAGACTCCTATTTAAAGTCCTAAAATATCTGAACCCCTTACTTCCCCAATTATCTCTAAATACCATTTACTAGAAGTGTTAACCAAGATCAGAAATACTTCCTCTGTGCGAGCTGACAAGTGCTAAACATGTCTTTTCACAACCACTCCTTAAGCTGTTTAATCGAAGTTTAGCTACTGTTTTTGTAGCTGATGAGTTTTGCACTGCAATGTTGATGCTCCTTTATAAGGGTGGCCTTACAACTAACCAAAGTAATTACAGACCTATCAGCCTTACAAGCCTCATCTACAAAGCTATGGAATGTATTATTACTAACCTCATAAACTACAATATCAAAGAATCTTCTTAGATTTGACCCCAACAGGTGGCATTGTAAAGGGTAGATTCTGTCTATTGAATCTGGTAGACCTCTTTGAAAAGGTTATGAAAGCTATAGAAGGTGGTCATGAGATACACACGGCAAATCTTGACCTGGCCCTGACCTTTGACACTATTCCTGACACTGGTATATTACAGAAGCTATATACTTAAAAAAAATTCCCATATATGTATGTGGTGAGATGGATAACAAACTGATTGAAAGACAGAGTCCAGTGCAAGATGCAGGTAGCTCATCAGAAAGTGTAAGTTCATAGATTCATAGGTGTTTACTAGGCTAATGACCACAAGGGCCTTTTTAAGTGGAGCCATGGATCTCAAATCTCTAACAAGTTCTGGTACCCTTGATAAGTGTAAGAAGGGTCTGGGAGATGAACCATTTGCAAGCAGGGGCCTGGGAGATGAACCATTTACAGGTTTCCAGTGTCCGTTACAGACATAGGTGCCATACTAGGGATGAATTTCCTGTTCCCCATCCAATTGTTCAAGTTACACTTGAATTGGGTAGGGAGGAACTCTGCTTCACATGAATGGGAAGCCTGTTCCAGAGAGGGGGGTAGTCTCTGAGATATACACCTGTCTCTGCAACAGGTCCTATTTATATCACAGACAAGGTTTAAGTCTCTAGAATGGGTAATTCTGGTGCTATTTGTTTTGTGGATATGCAGAAGGTCCAGCAAAGTGGGGTCTGACAATACTTTGAATACCACATATAGACCTCCCCTCAATAGCCTGTAGGAGACAGAACACATGGATAGGACCTTAAGGTGGACTGCATAGGACATTTTGCTTACGCCCTGTATTATTTTAGTGAGGAACCTCTGTGGACATTCCATTTTTTGGATATGCCTGGTTAGGTGCATACCAAAGGGAGCATTGTACTCAATGACAGGTCTAATGAATGCCAAATACAGTGGAACAATGACTTCCTTGGACCTAGATATCATACCTTTGTTTAGAAGTTGCATAACATAGAGTGATTTTCCTCATTAATGTAGACACATGACATTCAAAGGCTAGATTAATGTCTATGTGTGTCCCTAAGTCCCTGACTACTGGATCAACTCTGAGGGGTGTGTTGTCAATATGATAGTTAGCAGGGGTGGATGACTTCCCAAAGGATACTATTATGGATTTCTTGGCCTTTAGTTTTAGTCCATGGCTCTGACACCAGTTGTTTGTCTGTGTCAGCCCTTCCTGCAGAACATTTGTGTTGGTGTGGGATTCAATGACAGCTCCTAATTTGCAATCATCTACAAAGTTAGTCAGCCAGAGATCATTGACACTGGCCTTGACTTCAGAGAAGTAAATGCCAAAAAGGAGCAGTCCAAGAACAGATCCCTGTGGGACTCCACATTCATGAGGCACAAAGCCTGTTTGTAGGCTACTGTTAAAAAGCAATTCCAGAAGGCTTGATAAGTCATGATTCATGCTATTTATTCTGGGATATTGTCTAGGCTCATTGATGCAGTGTTCTTGGCCTTAGACACAACATTAAGGAACTGTTCCCTAGTGATAGCAGAGTGAGTTATATTTGATGGTATTTCCTGAGGGAAACTTGAGGGAGAAGAAAGGGGTAAAGTTGGAGCTGAATTTGTTGTCCAGTAGGTTTGCTATATCATCTAGCTCAGTACAGGTGGCTCCATTTACAATGAGCTCTGCACACAAGTGTGTGTATTGCCTTTGAGGTTGCAGACACAGCTAAAGATTACCTTGTGTTTGTCCTTGGCCTGGGAGGAAAAAGTACCTAAAAATTGGCTTTGGTAGACTTTATTTCTCCTCAGTTGTTTGTTTAGTTCGATGACAGTGCTTTTATTCTGTTGGGTGCTGGACCTCCTAATTTTTGCCACAATTTTCTTCCTTTTGTTATACAGCCTATTGATTTTTTGTGATTCCACCATTGTGTCTTGTTTTTAGAGTTAGTTCTGTACTTCTTCCTGTGGGTGCAGCTGCCTCTATGCAGCTATTAACATGCTTGTATAGGTTTTCTGTGAACAGTTCTTTATAGGCAGCAGAGTTCTCATGGTCTATGGGGGCCTGAAATTTTGGCAGGCTATCACTTAATATAGCAGGAAGCTAGCCATAGTTCCTGAGTATTCCAGGGTTAGCTGGGGGTTCAGGTTTTACTTTTACTTCATAGGAGATGATATTGTGGTCTGACCTTACCAGGGAAGACATTACACTAGGGGGTGTGCAGCACTCTCCC
The DNA here is from genome assembly GCF_019279795.1 of Protopterus annectens. Taxonomy (NCBI): domain Eukaryota; kingdom Metazoa; phylum Chordata; order Ceratodontiformes; family Protopteridae; genus Protopterus; species Protopterus annectens. The sequence goes on along the minus strand of NC_056731.1, from coordinate 1,485,216,906 downwards.
ATATTAATGAGGACTAGAGGTTTCCCTCAGGACTCAGTGCTGAGACCTCTCCTTTTCCCCATTTACTTCTCCTATCTCCAATCAGAAAGCCAAAATGGATGGCCAACAGAGTTTGCAGATGATTGCAAACTGTGGTTTGTTGTTAAGTCTCAGTCAGACACCCAAATCTTTTATTCAAGACTGTGAGAAATTAGTTTTCATCCAAAAGGGAAGAAAACAAAAACCTTAATTTCAATTCTGCTTAAATCTTTTCAGTCACACTTATAGTGAGCTATGTAGTTCATAGGTTCATAGGTTCATAGGTTTATACTAGGCTATCTGCCCTAAGGCATTTATAAGCCTAGCCCAAATTATTGTGGCTTACGCCACCCCTTATATGAAAAAATACTGTGCCCATTAGTTTGTTGTGCCTCTGTCCAGCAGTGACCCAGAGATGATTCCCGGGGTAAACCTACGATCTCCCATCCACAGGTCTAGATTTCTCTTGAACAGAGTCAGCGAGGTGCTCTGCCTCACATGGACCGGAATTTTATTCCACAGCATAGGGAGTCTCTGAGTGATAAATCTATCCCTCCAGCACGTCCTATTTATATCCGTGCTAAGGTTTAAGTCGCTTGCATTAGTGGTTTTGGTGGATTTGGATTTTTTGAGGTGGAGCATGTCCATTAATTCCGGGTTGGACATGGCCTTGTATGTCAGGCACATGTCACCTCTGAGCAGACGGTATGCGACTGAATAGAGCTGGAGTTTCTTCAATCTGGCAGCATATGACAGATTTTGGAGTCCCTTTATCCTTTTGGTGAGGAACTTTTGGGGTCTCTCCAATTGCTGCAGATGTCGGGTGAGATACATCCCGAATGGGGCATTGTACTCGATCATTGGTCTGATAAGTGAAGAGTACAGGGGAACAATGACCTCACTAGATCTGGATGTGAATCCCTTCATGATCAGGTGGGCAATGTAGAAGGTCTTTCTAACCACTTTAGCAATGTGAGTGTCAAAAGAAAGGCCACTGTCAACCTGGGTCCCCAGGTCCCTGATAACCTCTTCTGTGCTTAGTGGATTGCCACCTATATGGTAGCTTGGGGTTACCTTGTTTTTCCCGAAGGGTATGACTATACATTTTTTGGCATTTAACTTCAGGCCATGGCTCTGGCACCAGCTATCTGTTTCCGTGAGTCCCTTCTGAAGGATATCAGTGTCCGATGCACTTTCCACTATGGCGCCCAGTTTGCAGTCATCTGCAAACTTTGTCAGCCAAAGTCCTCCCATGTTGGCCTGTACTTCTGAGAAGTAGATGCCAAACAATAGGGGCCAAGGACCGAGCCCTGTGGGACACCACTTGTGACCGGCTTGGAGTCTGACACAGCGCCAGCAACTCTAACCCTGTGGGTTCTGTCCTTAAGCCAGTTTGCAACCCATCTTGTGACATATGGGTTTACATTTAAGCTGGTAAGTTTTTCTACAATACCCGAGTGGGGTATTGTGTCGAAAGCCTTTGCAAGGTCAAGGTAGGCTGTATGGACTGCCTTTCCCTCATCAATGGCCTTGGTGAAGAAGTTGACCAAGTTCAAAAGGCATGATCTTCCCTTGACAAAGCCAAACTGGGTCGGGTCCAATGTCTGCAAGTCCCCTATATCTTTGTTTATGAGCTCCATTATGATCCTCTCCATAGCTTTGCAGACTAGACTTGTTAAGCTTATGGGGCGGTAATTACCAGGGTCCGTAGAGGCGCCACCTTTGTGGAGTGGGACCACAGTTGCCGTCACGCCACTCCTTGGGCACGTATCCTGTGGTAAGGCTGAGATTAAACAGCTGCCTTATGTGCGGGTTTAATTCCTCATTTAGCTCGTAGCACACAGCCGGGGACACCATCCGGTCCCATTGATGCTGTGTTTTTAGCTTTAGAGAGAGCAGCTTTCACCTGCGCATTTGAGATGTCCGGGAGGCTACACTCGGCTGGGATAGTTATCTCTCCTTTAGGGGGGGGGGGTGAAGTTTGCACTGAACCTGTCTGCCAGTATGTTGGCAATGTCTGTGGGTTCAGTGATTTTTGTATCATTTTGGACTAATTCTGAGCATATCTGTGAATTTCCACCCAGGTTCCTAACATAGCTGAAAAAGGCCTTATGATTGTCCTTTGAATCCATGGCAATTTTTCTCTCAAAATTGGCCTTAGTTGATTTTATGAGTGCTCGTAATTTTTTACTAATAATGATCAGGGGTGACTTCCCTTTTATGGATTTTGTTCTATCATGTAATAGCTTTCTCCTCTTATTGTAAAGTTTGTTAATGGCTGAGGTCCACCAGACTGGACGTTTGCCCTTTGTGGAAAGAGTCTTGGTTTTATTTGGGATTGCCTGATCCATGCAGTCCTGGAGGTGTTCATAGAAGGCATTTGTGACACTGTTTTTGGTAATTTCTGCATTTTTCCATGTTGTATCTAAAAAAATTTCCTGTTTGCATTTTTTAAGTTGTTCTGGGATCTCTGTCTTGTAGATTCATTTGCACTTGTGGGAGAATTGTGAAATACTGCAAGATCTAATCATCATTTATAGATTATAATGCACTTCTATCTTCATAAGTAGAATTACTTGTAAAATGCTAGCTGTTTGTACTTTGAACTAGCATTGGTCTTGTAGTTTAATTCACAATTGTGTGAGAATTGTGAACTACTGCAGGATAACAGCCTCATTTGGTAATTTTTATGACGTTTCCATAAGCAGTGTTACTTGTAAATGTATGCCTGCTCTTATGCCTCAGACTGTGTCACAATTTGCAATAGTGGGAATATTGTAATTTTTTGCTGTAGGGTTTGTAATTCTGTGCTTCTACAGCTTTTTTCATTCCAGTTGTGCTGTCAGACTTATATACTACTAATCATTTGCCTACTTAAAGTTGTATTCCAGTGCCTTTCTGCTTACTTTGTTACTGTTTTTCCCTGTTCTTGTGTCTGCCCATGCCCTCACTGATGCACTAAGACTACTGTCCTTACACTAGTTACAGTTTTCCTGCCCCCAGTGTAAAAGCTAATTTTTCTGAAATTCTAACCTACCTAGAGTCACTGACTTCTAGCTCAGATGCAGAGGACTGTGACAGTACAGGTTCTGAAGCCTCACAGCTCCACTACTGGCTTTCTTAGATTGTATCCCTCTTTAGCCAGTCTGCTATAACCACCACAGAGGTATAACCACCCATGTTATTTTATTCAAGACTTTGAGAAGCGTGGAATGCCCTGAATTGTGAACATGAACTTTTCATCAAAAAGGGAAGAAATACAGCTGTTGGACTCACTCTCTAGCAAGAGATTTTTCCCCCTGTAAGAGATCTACAAAATCTATACATTGGAGGGAGTGGTGAGTTCAAGATGGCTAAGAGCAGCAAGTGGAAAAAGCTCTGTAACAGAAAATTATTATTCTGACAAAAAAGTTACAAATACGATTTAGGAGATTACTATCTATGAACTGAAGTTTGTTTACATCTGTAAATAGTATTAGAGGAAAAATATAAATTAAGTTGTCTCAGAAGAAACAAAATTCCTGCCAGAATTCATCTACTTTGTTAAGAAGGAAAAGACTACAAAACGAGCCATACAAAAATGGTACTCAGGACTCCTCTGTTAAAAAGGCAATCCAGTCACTCATCTTGAGCACACTGGATGTGTCAATTAAAATGGATGAGCTTGACATAAAAATTTAAAATTTTAAAGAAGACTGTGAAAAGAAGATTGTCAATCTTGAAACACTAATAAAACAAAAAGTTTGCAAATTAATAACATTGAAGAAATTCTAAATGGCCATGAGGGAAGAATAACTGAAGGCAAGTCTCTTTTCAACCATAATAACTGACTTATAGATAAAGTTAATGATTTGGAAAATAGACTGAGATGAAATAATAGGAGAATATATGAAATATCAGAAAAATATGAAGGAGACAATATTATAAACTTTTTTAACAACATGGTTACATAAGAACTTGAATTTACCAGAATCTTTATCTGTTGGGATACAGAGAGCTCATAGATCATTAATAACACCCTCAATAAAGGAACATTTACCTCCACATTCAGTAATAGTTAAATTCATGTTGAGTATAGAAAAAGATCAAATACTAAAGCCAGTATGGTCCAGTCCATCTATTAAAATAGGAGAGCATCAAATTAGATTTAATAATGACTATTCCACTAAGGCAATGAAAAAAGAAAGCTGTATTTACAATTAATTATAGAACTCAATAAGAATTATAGAACTCAATAATAATAATAATAATAATAATGATAATAAAAATATACTGCTTCCTAATGAAATCAAAATGTTTGACACATCAGACAAAGCTTTCATGTATGATAATAAAAACAACATTCTTAATTATATTGAAAAAATGGACTGGGATGCACCATCCCTCAAAAGACAGAGTGAAATGAATACATGGACGTCTGCATCTAAAGTAAAAAAAAAAAAGACTTTTTTTACTGACTGTAATGCATCAATTAATTTGAGCATTGAGACTGTGCATTAAATAAAGTACAAAAGTCTGTATGCTTCAAAGACAGATATAAGTATTGAAATGTAATTTGAATGCATGTATGATACTAAATTAGTGAATTTTAGTAATTATTTAAGTTCATTATACAATTATACAATTGCACTTATAGTATGCAATGGTGGTACAGTGGTAGTATTGTTACCTCACAGCAAGAGGTTCTCCCGTTCGATTCTTGGCTTGGCGTGGGAGTGCCTTCTGTGCGGAGTCTGCATGTCCTCCCCATGGTTGGGTAGCATTCAAAAGACATGTGTGCGTAAATGGGCATGCCTTTGTTGAAGGCTAGGCGTCAAGCTGGCACCTCGGCATTTCATAAAAATCTACTGCCAATCATTAGCGGACCAGAGTTCCGCTGCGGCGACCCCTTACCGGGAAAAAGCCAAAAGACAAACAACAACATACAATTGCACTTATTGTAACTGATAAGATTAGTTAAACATATAAATATGTATTTAACACTAAAAATTAGCTCATTTAATTGGTAGGTTAATGACTTATGATGTACAGATATTGAACTCTTAAATGTACTATATAGTACTGTTTTACTTCTTTCATATTATTCTTTATATTATAAATTAAATAGAAGCTTGGTATTTACAAATAATGACTGAATAAATTCTACAATAGTGCAACTGTTAAATAGCACTACTGTTTGCTGTTTCCTTTTTTGGTATCTTTCCCTATTTTCTGTAACTGACAGTTGAGTGTGGAATAATTGACACTTAAACCTGTGCACGAGGCTAAGAGAAGCGTCAACTAGTTAAAATAACTTATATTTGCTTGTTTGCTTCCTGCCTGCTTCTCAAGCTGATCACCAGCAATCTGGGTCTTTGGCAAGTTCAAGAGGTTGAGTGATGATGTGTACATTAAGAAAGAGGTGAACATTTGTGGTAGCGAGATGAATAAGAGATAGCCTATCTTCCATATTAAAGTACACATCCAGAAAAAGTGTGTAAAAGATTAATTTAATGTTAAGAGGGTTATTTGTCGGAGGTGTACCATCCTGGTTTTTCTTACAGGTTCAGATGAGATTCAGTTGTACCTATGAAGACTGGAAATGATATAGTGCATTAGATAATGTAACATCCTATTGATGGTTACTTATTTAATGAATTTAATGTGTTTCTCTTTTAGATTCATGACATGCTATTAATGTAATACTGTTAAGATGAGATGTGATCAATTTAAGTTTATTTATTTCATGTAATTATATTTATTTATATTAATATGTAGAAATATTAGTAGTTAATACACTTGCTGGTAATTCATGAGAAAGGTGGATTTTACAACTATGCATCTGGGATAAACCCTGCTTGATGAATAACTTTCAATGCTAAATGTTGTATTAACTAACTATAAATAGATTGCTAATATGCTTGAATAATATAAGAATGTTATTTGCTGCAAGAAAATGATAAAGCATGGAAACTGAGAATATGAAAGAAGTTTTACAAAATGTGTTTATTCAAAATATGTTTACAAAAATTGTTTAGTATATTTTGTTGTGCAGCGATTACTTGAATTCAGACTTAAGACCCAAATATTTGAGTAAAATGAACAGTATAGGTAGATTAAAATATTTAAACTGTATTATTGAATATAAACAGTAGTTAATAAAATACAGGATATTATAAAATTTAATAATAGTCAAATCATATTAAGTTTATAATGTTTGACTGGGAATAGGTTAACAGGCAATTTAATCACATGGATAGATGGCATTTATAAAAAGAGCTTAATGAGGAGCACAAATATGTAAATACAAAATGTAGAAGTTGCAGTGATCAAATGATATGCTATAGGCATAGTTACATAGCAATTATTCTTATTATTACGGTGTCTAAGAGTAAATATAAACACAGTGACTCATCATTTTATTCATCTTCCAGCTTGGTGTTAGTTACTGCTATATGATTAAAGAGATTCAAGATTATAATGACAAATCTTAGAATTATTGAATATCATAATATATTTGTTTTCTGATGTACATATACTTATGTGCATACATGTATGTGTGTGTTTGTGTGTGTGTGTGTGTGTGTGTGTGTGTGTATGTAGTTTCACTTCATAAACACGAATTGCTGAAATATCGAATTTCAGAAATTTGTGTCCATGAAGTCAAAACTTCAAAATAAAGAAAGTGCATAAGCACAAATAGGACTATGTCAAATTCATGCTTATGCATATATGTTATATTGTGGAAGTGTTTGGCTGGGATTGTGTCTGCAGTTTAAGATGAGTGAGTGCGCAAGTGTTTTTCTAACTTGTACGAGTGGGTTAGGGTAGGGAGGTGGAGGTATGATTGTGTGTGTAGGCTGTGTGGAATTATTTTTTTCTTTACTGTTTCTGCGATCTTGCAGTTAGTATATATAAGTAAGGTGTGTGTGGAGGGCGCAGGTGGGCTTGCCCCCCTGCATTTGTGTAGTGTAGATGTGTGTCTGTGTGGTGTTTTGTTGTAATTAATTGTTTCATGGTGTGGGTGCTGTGTGCTGTATTGTGTATGTTCGATGTTTTGGTTTCGTGATTGTGAAGTATCAGTGTTGTGATGGTTTTGGCGTCATAAAGTCGAAATGCTGAAATTCTATATTTCAGCCTTCAGTAATATGAAGTGAAGATAGATATATATGGGCGTGTGTATATGATGGAAATACTAATACTACAGAAGTTAAATCTTATATTTATGTTTGTAAACAGAAGTCTTCATATATTTACAGTAATTTGGCTTAAAAGTAATACAGAAAATTAAAGCTCTAACACATTAGTAAGTTATTTATTATGCTAATGTGAATGCATGAACAGAACTACTTATATTTGGATATGCAGATAAATATCCATGTATATTAAACTTACCAGTTGTATTTCAGCTTTAGAGATGTACAAGGAATATTTATTCATGTCATTATTAATGTAGAATCGATCTAATATATTGCATGAGTTTGGTTTATACAGAAAAAGTATTGCATACCTAGTGTAATAAACATGTTTAGCTTATAGAAATAAATAGTTTTAAGTGTTAGTTAAATAAGTCAATTTGGTTGCTTAGTGGTATAACTATAATAATTTCTAGGATTCTCAATTTTTATAATGTAGTCCACTAATTTTTAATCTTTTATAAATAGGTATGTATTGTACTACATATATATATATATATATATATATATATATATATATATATATATATATATATATATATGGGTCTATTTCATTTGATCGAAAGACCATTTGACCGAAACCCATTTGATCGAAATTTCATTTGATCTAAAACCAGTATTCAAGGCATAAAACTGGGATTTGTCCCCCTCCCCAATGTTGTGTGACCCTGGAGTTGGTATAAATAGTTAGGGGGGTGGGGGAGGTGCAGCCCCCCACATTGGGGGAGTGTGGGGGTGAAGCCCCCCCACCTAGTTTCCTTTAAAAGAAGAAAATAACACAAAAAGTACAGCACCCCCCCACACCTCCCCTAACTATATATACCAACTCCAGGGTCGCACAACATTGGGGAGGGGGACAAATCCCTGTTGTTTGAATACTGGTTTTTGATCAAATGAAATTTCGATCAAATGGGTTTAGGTCAAATGGTCTTTCGATCAAATGAAGTAGACCCATATATATATATATATATATATATATATATATATATATATATATATATATATATATTGGATTATTTGCTGATATATAATTTACTTAGATTAGTTATTAACTTTTTGTACTTTCCTAAAATAGACTGTAGTTTATGTAGCAGAATAACTCTGTTCATTGAAACTTGTAGTCTTTTAATTTATAAATGTTAGTACATCAATCATTTGTAAATTGTAAATGTTTTTTACTAGTTTCTAAAAGAACTTTAAGATTTAATTTGGTAGGAGTTAAGTTTGGATTACTTGCCTGTCTAGATAGGCAAGCTGGAGACTTTAGTTTTTACGAATAGCAAGATTTTAACAATAATGTACACAGTTAAAGTTTTTTTTTTAATATTGTTTTTATTTTTTTAGGAGTTTTAATAATTTAGGATATGGAAAGGAAAAGTTCAAGAAGAAATGGAAAAATAGTGTAACACTAGGATGGTTGTTAGAATGTTAGGCATAACAACAGTAATTTGGTGGACAAATATAATTTATTATGTCTTAATAAATAAGATAACTACCTCATATAAATCATAAATAGGATGGTTGTTAGAATGTTAGGCATAACAACAGTAATTTGGTGGACAAATATAATTTATTATGTCTTAATAAATAGGATAGCTACCTCATATAAATCATAAATAGCTTTAATTTGATTGCTATTAATATAAAGGGATTAAACATCAGCAATAAAAGGAGATAATTAATGAGATATATAAAATTAATAAAGGAGATATTGTATTTCTGCAAGAAATTCACTTGATATTGAAAGTGCTATACTATTTAGATAATAGTGTATATGAGATGTTATCATCTGCTTCTTTTAATAAAAAAAGAAGAGGAACTGCTATATTGTGGAGAAATTTTTCTATAATACCAAGAATTATAAAATCTGTTAATGACCCAAAAGGAATATATACAATTGTTGTTGTACAGTTTAATAAAAAAGCTTTATATGTGAGCTAATTTTTATTGGCTTCCTCGACATGGGGCAGGAGTAGCAAAACATCACTTAAATGTATTACAGAGTCATTGGAAAGGAAGCTGAATATTAGCTAGAGACTTTAATTGCATAACCAGTTTGGATGGTACAAGTAAAAAAAAAAAAAGAAAGTTATAATTGAATCATCCACTAAAACTCTGAATAAATGGGTGAATAGTAATAACAATTTAGTTGATTTAGTAGTAAAGATCGATGATAAGTCACTATATTTTACCCATTTTCTTATGTTTATGGAACTGAACCTAGAATCAACAGAGTCTATGCTTCTTTAGATGTGTTTAATAAAGTTCATTATCTTAAAATTATACATTGTCATTTATCTGGTCTTAATGCATTAAATATTAATATAACAATGGATTTGTTAAAATTTCAAATCATTTATAGAATTATGGCTTATATGACAAAACTAAAAGAATTCAAAAGTCATATTAAAGAAAAAATAGAGTATTTTTTATCTTTAAATGATAATGTACAAGTAAATAAGGTTAATAAAAACAAAATAAAATGGGTACTGAAACACAGCTGAAGAGCTAACTAGTATAAGCACAGGAGTACACACACACACACACACACACACACACACACACACACACACACACACACACACACACACACACACACAAAACTAAATAAAAAAAATAAAAATGATAAAAATGAGAACACTTTTATTAGATCAAATTAAATCAGTTAAGAGCTTTCACATTGTAAACATTTTATCAGACCATATAATTACAATAAAATAAACTTTTTTTAAATACAATTATTACATCAATTCAAATCTTCATTAACCATTAACCAATAAAATGCAAAGCTTCAATAATCATGTAGTGTGTTTATGCCACCTACTCACCTAGTTATTGAAGCATTTAGTAGGATGTATGAGAATGATATTTTTGCTTTGTTCCATAGCAATAAGAGTAGAAATGTTTTGTTAACTTGACAACGTTAGAAAGGGAAGCCTTAATAAATCTTCAGAATAATAGGGCTATACTTATTCAGCTGGCTGATAAAGGTGGCTCTGTTGTTATTATGGATAGTGATTTCTATTTTTCTTCCATGACACAGATATATCTGACAGAGAGATATATTCTCAGATAGATTTTTATGATATTGAGACTATGATTAAATGGGTACAAAGACCATTAATTATTGCTTACTCAGTAGGCTTATTGCCTTTGAATTGTCTCATTATTTGATGGTTGAATCCCCCTTAGTTCCAAGTTTGCATGGACTTCCTAAGGTGCATTTTCTAAGGATTCTATTATGCCACCATTTAGACTGATTGTGGCAGGAAGTAGCTGGCTTACAGAACCATTCTCTGTTTATATAGAGAAGTTATTGAGACATGTACATTTAATGTCATGCTTAGGGACACTAAACATTTTGTGCAAGATTTATATGATTATACCAGTCAGAAAATGCTTTGCAGAGATTGTATATGGGTTACGTTAGATGTCAATTCACTATTTACAGTCATTCCAAACTATGAAGGAATAGAATTGATTAAGGCATATGTGGTTGAGAACAGCCAATATGACAGTAAACAAATATAAATGCTCTGTTTATTTATTGAGACAGTCCTTGAGAATAATGTGTTTATATTTCATGGGCTGTATTACCTTCAGGGGCTGCTGTAGCTATGGGTACTTCTTGTGCCAATAGCTATGCCAACATGGTAATGGCCCAATGGGAGAATAAGGCATTTGTTACATCAGAGTGACATTATTATTATTATTATATAAGATTTTACTGTCTTTTTGTTGATGACATATTTTTATTTTTATTATGGACAGGTACTCTACTGAGCTAAATAGCTTTTTGGAGTTCTTACATAGTACCATTCAACTTCTTAGGTTTTCTATTAAATATTCCGATTCAGTCATGGATTTTTTTAACTGTTAGAGTTTGTAGAGAACAATATTTACAGGAAAGATTGTCATAAATGCTCATTGTTACATAGAATGAATATGCACACACACCACATTTTTTTGTAATGTGGTTAGGGGTCAGAGTATGCGGATCTCTAGGTTAAATGTGAAAGATGATAATGTTTATGAGACCTAGATTCCATGAGATATGATTTTATTAATAGAGGATATGAATTTGGTGAGGTAGAAGATAATCTTATGTTCAGTGTTCCTACATGACATACTAGATCCAGAACTTAATTTTCCTCAGCTGATCAATATTTGAGATTGAAATCTGCTTTTACAAAATCTGGAGTTATGGTTCCTATCTATTATAGTAGTAACACCAAAGTGATCACAGATATATTTACGAAACATTGGCCAATTCTGTTAGCTGATGATAAGATAAAAAGAGCTATTGGACCTAAGCCCAGTTTTTGCTATAAGAATAGGAAATCACTGAAGAAATTATTATTATAATACACATTTAAAGATGGGTGAAGGTGAATTGGGTATGTTTCCTTATGGCCATTGTAGTTTTGTGGTTATATTGATAGTACTAACTGCTTTATACATCCGGATACAGGTGTTGAGTATTTATTTAAGATAAGAGCAGATTGTCACACTAGATATCTTGTTTATATTGTCTCAAAGACTCTAGGGACAACAACATATTTGCATCTATATTAAATATATTTATTAAATGATTGACAGAGATAATCTTGTCCTGATCCAACAATTGATCCCAAAATAAAAGTTTCCCTTGTTTTAATATGTTCATCCTATGAATTTGCAATGTCTCCTGATTACTGGATCTGAATGCTATAAGAAAAAGAGAAAGAAGCCAAGAATTAATGCTAGGTTCTTTAGTGACAATTTTTTAAAAATTCGATATTGTAAAGTTTATATAATTAGATGGAATTGTAATGGCTTTTTTCTCTAATATATAGTATTTAAGCATCCAATATAATGGAGTGTATAATATGAATAAATGTTCTTGTATTTGGTTTTGTATAGCTTCTAGCCAAATCTGTTCTTGTATTTGTTTCCATATAAACCTGTAAGAAGGATTTTAATGTTATGTTTTTAACTATGGAGGAAAGTATGTAAGACTCTATATCAGGTAAATGTATTCACCCATCCTCCCAGTTCATTAAGTGGTTATTTAATGCTATTCTGTTTTCTTGGGTACCATAGGAAATATAAAATCATTTTATTATATTTCTATATAAACTGTTTGCAGGGGGGGGTGGTAATCGTATGCGATATAATAACGTGGGAAAAATTATTGATTTGATCAGATATAGCCTATCTTGCATTGTAAATATGTATTAGAAGAAAGCTATTGATGAACAAATAGTTTTAATTTCATATAAATTTACTAATCAAAGTATATTTGAAATACTTGATAATTCCTTTATTTGTATATTAAAATATACTTTACAATGAAATGCATTTCAGAATTTAGACTCTTCTTATACAAAATCAATTTTAAAAATGGTTAAAAATATATTTATAAAGTTTCATTAGTTAAAAAAAGGAAACATTTGTGTATTTCCATTGCATCAACCTTAGGATTTATAGAATCTCAAAATGTTGTATAAATGGTTATGTTAAAGGAAAAATGACTGTTTTGAAGGAGGGAAAGTTAGAACAGCAAAAAGTTAAATAACATTTTGCAAACTGGACATGTCTGTTAATAAGCTAGTTATGACTATTAGAAAAAAAGTAGGTCATTTTATAAGCATAATAAATGAAGAGGATCAGAATTCTATTCCTCCATTGTATGAACATATAGCACTGATTATTAAAGGTCAGTTAACTTTTAAAAGATGTCTTTCTAAGTTATACAAGTTAATCATAAATAATAGTAATTTAGATGTAAATGACTGGACATTTTTGAGTAGCAGTGGATTAAATGATTCAGTTAATGAAAAGAATAGAATTATATTACTCAAGTCAGTGAGTTGAGTCAGACATCAAGTATGTATTGGAAAATCTTTATGTGGAAATATATACATGGGATATTTATTACTCAAAATAAAATTTCAAAGTGTACTAAAGCAGTTGCCTCTATTTGCTAAAGATGTAGTAAGGAAGTAAAAGCAGATTTGATGCATGGACTTATGGACTGTGACAAACTTGACATCTTTAGACCTCATCACAATCCCAGTTATCTGACCACAATGCATTAAAAATTGATTAATGTATTGGAAATCAAATGTTTTAAAGAACTTTAGGCAGATAACTGCAGCTTGTCTAGATCAACAATGTTAATGAATGTTCCAGTCCACTATTTGTAAATACTAAGCAATATAAAAATGTTTTAGATTCTTCTTACAGTAGCTAGAAACATTATTAGAAAGAACTAGAATGCACATTCAACTCCTGTGTTTAAAGAATTTTTAATCTAGCTTTAATTTTATGCAAAAATGAAAAATAGGTGATCAGAATAAGATCTGTTGAATGTGTTAAGTCACCTCGAGGCTGGGATAATCTTGAATTATTAGTACCAAGAAAATTAACTTGTTGTTTGAATTAGTTTATATTGAGGCATGATATGTTGCCAATATTATATAACTAAATATGTACTCTTCAAAAAAAAAAAAAAAAAAATAGGCAAAAGACAGAACTGAGACTAGGACCACTGAAATATGATTTATAAACTCTTTCATCCCTAAATATATGAGACTTCATCAGAATAAAAACAAATGCAGACACTCTACCTAAGCCATCTGATTGGATAACCAATTAGTATGTAAAAGCAATCTATATTAAAACAAAAACATCATTAACAATCTTTACGTAAAAAGTACTATATATATATATATATATATATATTTATATATATATATATATATATATATATATATATATTTATATATATATATATATATATATTTATATATATATATATATATATATATATATATGGATTCACTTTATATCCTCGAAATACTGAAATGTTGAAATTCAGTATTTCGAAGCTATAAACTTGAAAATTTAAAACCACGAAAACTCAGAACCATGAAATTCAAAATCTTGCACACTGGACATTTTGAATTTCACGCTTCTACTCCACACACACACACACAGACACACACACACACACCTTCCTCCCACATACAAACATAAGCCCCCACACCCCCCTACTTAAATATTCTCACTCTGAGGTCGGACTACATGCAAACACATACAAAACACCACCACAGAAGCTACATTCTCCTTGCACACACACATCACAGCAACAAAACACACTGACACACATCACAGCCCCTACCCAAAACCCTTAACACACACACACACACACACTTACTTGAATCCATAATGACAGCTAAACTGCAGAAGCACAAAATTCAAAACTTCAAGGTTTTGAATTTTACGCTTCTGAGCTTTCGCTCTTCTCAGGATTCCACTTTATGGACTCAAGATACTGAATTTTGACATTTCAGTATTTCAAGCTTCTAAAGTGAATCCATATACATATATATATATATATATATATATATATATATATATATATATATATATATATATACAATAACTATCTACAGACTATCCATGTGCATAAAGAAACCACACTAAAATATATTTACATTTCTGAATTGGGTTTCAGTTTCAAAATGCCATTTATAGAATATGGTTATTTAACCCTGGAGGAACCACAGCGTTTGTTCTAAGTTACCACTATAATTCTTTTATTTCCAAAAATTCATTAATAGAGCCACCCCTCTATCCAAGGTCAACATGATAAATTATTATCAATTTAAATGAATGGTGTTTATGAGCTTCAAGGTGTCTGGCAAGGGCATTATTGTGGTCTCTCTTCTTAATACTATAATTATGTTGGTATATTCTAATTCTAAAACTCCTTATCAATTTTCCCACATAAAATGCTGAACATTTCTGACATAATGCTAAATAAACTATCCCTTTGGTGTTACAACTATATTTCTTTTACAACCAAAGAGATCCATAATTATAACGTATTACAGAGTCTACTTCTAGGATATATTTACATTGTGTACATGTTCCAGATTTTGCATGTCACTATCCCTCTCCACCTTGTTATTTATACAGATATCTTTTTTATATACAATCATAGGTGCATGTCCTACAATTCTTATATTATCAGGCTCCATCATAAAAATGCACCAATTTTTCTCAATAATGGCCCAAATATCATAAAAGTCACTATTAAAAGTCAAAATTATGGCCTTACCAAAATCCTGACCCCCAGTATTTTCATTTAGGTTAAAAACTGAAGGTATACAGTTCTCCCTAGTGCCCAATAAAGGTACAAAATCACCATTAAATCTCTTGTGGATCACCTCTTGAAAAATATTATCCAGAAAAAAGTTAGGGTGACCTTTTTTGAAACATAACTTTTAAAATCCTACATTGCTGCTGAAAATCCTCATCATCCAGCACCATACTAGTTAACTGAACACACTGACCTTTAACCAAAGATTTTTTCTGGTGATGAGGGTGGCAATTTATGTAATGCAATAAAGCATTGGAATAGGTTGGTTTTCTACAGATGTTAGATACAAATGCCCATTTAATTCTATCCTTAGAAATACTAACATCTAAGTAGTTAACACTGTCATCAGAGGTGTTCATAGTAAACCTCAACAAACCAGTAGAAGTGTTGAGGTGTCTGTAAAACTATTCTAGCCTATCTTTAGTGTCAGTCCAAAAAATAATTATGTTACCCAAAAGTCTGGTATAAAAAGACCAGGACTTTTCAAATTCAGTATTAAAGACAAAATTTCTTTCCCAAAAAAGACAACACTATATTCACAAATGTGGGGGACATGCTGCCTCCATAGCTACTCTTTTCCTTTGCTTAAATAGTTGTCATTCGAAAACAATGAAATTACTTTCTAATACAATCTCCATTAGTGTCCTGAGTGTTAATATCTTAATGTGATCTAAACTGGACATCTACTTAATTATTCAAAAAAAAAAAAAAAAAAAAAAACAATTAGTTCCAACATCATGAAGTATAACCAAAAAAAGATCAATGACATCTATGGTTACAAAAATGAGACTGTCACTATAAAACTTCTGGGTTATCTTAGCTAAGAAATCCCAATAATCCTTCAGGAAGAATGGATGTTGATTAATTAAGTTCTTAATATGATAGTCAATCAACTAAGCTATGAAAAAATTTTTTGATACCCTAGTATCTACAATTGGCCTAAAAGGTATATCAGGGAGGTCTTTATATATTTTCAGGATTCCAGAAATAATAGGTGTTTTTGGGTTCTTAACCTGTAAAAATTTAAAGTCAGAGGGGGAAATCTTGTTATTAATAAGCAAATCATCTAATATCAAGTCAATTTTGTGAAATGCAACATTCATTTTATTAATGCGAGACTCTTCATAAGTATCTGTAAATAGTACTGTAAACATTTTATTGGTGCAATTGTTCTTATTCGTAACAACTATCCCCACCCTTGTCTGGTTTCATAATTCATAAGTTAGCATTATTACAAACTTGCCATAATAAACCTGCTTCATTCTTGTTCAAATTATATGATTCCAAACCTCTTTTAACATTAAGCAATTTCCAAATGTCAGTCCCCACATCAAAATATGGGGTTCCTGTCAGAAGAACGAATACGAATTATGTCGAATGCATCTTCTGCGAACTGTAAATGTTGAAAACGCAAAATGAAGAAGCTTTTTTTAAGCAAATTCTTTCCCTGGGACTGGTAGTGCGATCTCGGAGTTGGTATATTTAAGTAGGATGGGCCACATGGTGGGTGTGGGGGTCAAAGCCCCTCAGTTAAAATAGTGTTTAGTGTGTTTTTTTTTATTTTTATTTTTTTTTTTGGGGAACAGCAAATTTTTTCCCTGGGAAAAAATTCTCTGTTCTGGCTGTTCGCTCTTTTTTGTTTTTGTTTTTTTGTGGTCGATATAACAGCATTTGATCTTTTGATCGTTCGCTGTTATAACATAGACCCCAAAATATGTACTCTTGAATTATCTTCCTTTCTTTGTGTGTGTGTGTGTGTGTGTGTGTGTGTGTGTGTGTGTGTGTGTGTGTGTGTGTGTATATATATATATATATATATATATATATATATATATATATATATATATATATATATATATATATATATATATATATATATATATACATATATATATATATTTGTGATGCCCCACCATTGGCTCAGTAATCAAGGAGCCTCAATCCTCACCACTGGCGACAGTGGGGGATATACATTGGGAGGATGACATGAACACAAACACTATTTCCCGATGAAGCTCTCTGCATCAAGTGTAATTTCCCTTAAGAGCACACAGAGAACACAGTCAGTCCGGGGCTGGATTCTGGCTTTTTCTTTAGATCCCCAGTAAGACTCCCCACTGGCACAGCTATAGAGTTGTGATCTCAACTGAGTGGCCAAGCCTTGACCTCCACAACCCTTTCTGTCCAACCAGTGCTTCATGTCCCTGCCTAAGTAGCTGACATACACACTCTTTGAGATTTAATTTATATACACACACACATACCTGGGAAAGGCTGGCACAGGTTTACTAACTATGCCCCCTTCTGACCAGACTATAAGGTAGTTATTACTGCCACCAGTCAACTCTTTTTAAGCTACTTTAAGGCCCTTAACAAAGTGTGTCCAATCTTACTGTGTAATGTTACTATCAATACAAATGGCAGTTTGACCAAAAGCAAGGCTATTTTGAGTGGCCTACACAGTGTCATCAAATAAATAAGCAAGTACTCCCAGAACTTAAATATACCTCTACACAGATCAGTCACAATGAAACTTTAAATATATATTTAATAATAAATATTAAAAGTACATGAAAATACTCAGTATATATTTACAGTGACAGCAGAGTTCAAAATCACAGGAAATATTTAAAACAACATTGCTGGACAGTCTGAAATAATGAAAAATATCTAAGCTAAGCTTTGTTATTCCTGACCATATCTGAGAATTGTTCTACCTAGTACAGTTACTTAATTAGAGCAGCAAGGCAGATGTGGTGAGTGGATCTTGATGTTGTCAGGTCAAAGACAAAATAAAGAATGCTATCTATCTCTCTCAAGAGTTCTTAAATTAATATCTCAAATATTACTGCTGGGATAGCTTGCAGAATTACATCATTCCTTGTCATCTGACTATCATAGGTAAACCCCCCACTGCCTTTGAGTTAGCAGTATTTAGCATCCACCTGTGAAAATACATAGACAAGGGCTTTTCTTTAGAACTGTATAGCTGTTGGAAGTCATAAAACAATAAAATACGTCCAAGACAATGCAGAAGACTTCTTGGCACAGATATTGTGCCTGTTGCTGCACTGAAACTGAAAGATAACAACTTTATTTTGGCCTGGCCAAAACATTATTTAATTTTAGCTTTTTTTTTTGTTTTCTGAAGTCAACCTTCTGTGTTTCAGTTTCCATTGTTAAAATATATAGAAGTCAACCTTCTGTGTTCCAGTTTCCATTGTTAAAATATATGCATTTAAACAGTTACAATAGTGCATGTACATTTCTGTTCTTTTCCAGTAGGGTGCACTGTGGATACATCTTAAGCTCAGTACCTTACAAACCCTTTTCAGCACTCACTTCTGTACCAACAGTTTGATATACACATAACATACAGTTCTAATACAGTTGTAACACAAGCATCTTGCACAAATCATTTTGATATTCACGAGTGACATATAATTATTTACAAAAGTCCAGATAGTTGTGCTGGCAGTATCTCCCTTTGTCAAACTTCTATGTAAACCATGTTGATATTGACAAATGATATATAATTATTTTCAAAATTCCAGATAGGTGGTTTGGCAGTATTCCCTTTTGTCACAATGCTAAATTAATAAAAGTTAAAAAAGAAAGAAAAGCTATACAATCTTAGAATGCCATGTCTGTTGCTGAAATAACCTGCACCAAATGTAAATAAACACATCTTGATCTGCAGTACAACCCAGACCAAATAAGAGGCACAGTAAACTAAACCTTAAAAAGGGCACAGTATACTCAAATCAAGGGGTGGCGTAAGCCATACAGAATCGGGCTAGGCTTATAATTGCCCCAGGGCAGATAGCCTAGTATGAACCTATGAACCTATGAACTAGGCATTTCCTCATGCCTTAGTAGTAAGTCCAACCAGACAGTATCCCAACCAAACTGAACTACAACCAGTTGTAGTCACTCTCTCCTCTGAGTCATTCCTGTTGAAATTATGGACCAGCACCTCCCAACAACTTCTGTAGCAGCCTGAATGAAATAAGCATCTTCCAATAGTGTAAAACTTGTCTCATGCTGTCTGATGATCATCTATTACTTAAACAGTATAACACAGTGTGTGAGAGTTGCATATATATAATATTTTTGGAGGCAAAAATCTCACACACAGTAACCTTGGACACCAAAATCATCAGCAGGACACCAGACACCACACATCTTCAAGGTTATTGCAATACACATACTTTATCATATGCTGAGGTTCTAAAGATTAAGTTGCCTAAACCTCAAAGACTTCCAAAACACAACACAACATGAAGCACACTCAGAAAGTTAAGCCTACCACTTCACATATCCCATGGAAGTCATGGATGCAGAATCCATAAATCAGGCAGCTACACAATCAAATGTTCTAGTTGTAGGTGACTCCATTTTAAGACATACATATATACCTCTAGCTAGGCTGGGCAAGGAAAGAGCGGCGGTCAGTTGTTTATTTGGTGACATGATCCATTAGATCAGACATACACTCAAATCCTTGAACAAGTGCTGTTATGATGCTTTCTAGTACATGTTAGTGTCAAAGACTTGAGGTGTACCTCCCTGGACCATATAAAGAGAGACATGATGAAGCTCTCAAACTGTGTGTCCCAGTCAGGTACAAGTGAAGCATTGCATAGCATTCTACCTTCTGTAAGGATGATGCCACAATATGAGCAAAAAATAATTGACTTAGCTAGCTTTTTGGTACCATCTGAAGCTAGTCTAATATTTGTCAGCCTGGGAGGATATAATCAACAGACCACACTGCTTCACATAGAATAGCCAGCATCTTTCTCTTCTAGATTTCATTTATTGGCAAAGACATGCATCCCATAATGCTTTTTTAAGCAATGTCAACCTGATAAACCTACCAAAATGATGAAACAAGCAAAGGGAAATATGAAGGTGCTACTGATCCGTGCTAGGAACCTAGACGAGAAACTCTACTCTGTAAAAGCCCTCCTCACCCTGAAGAATATAAATGACTGTGTAGTGATTGAAACATGGTTTAAAACATCGGAGTGCATTCCAGCTTCACAAGGCTATAGTCTTCATCAAGAATTGAATCACGTCAGGTCTAGTAAAACAGTCTGATGCACTTGAGCTTTCTCATGTCCAGATAACCATCAGAAAGGTAAGCACCCTCTATGACCAAGAAAACCGTAATGCCTTACTACATGATCTGGAGTCATTTGGTATTAAACTATTTTCTAAACTATCCAGCTATAGCCTGGGAATCTACACCACCACTACTGTAAAAGCACAGAGATTCACGAACTTTGTCAATAAAAAATGTCCTGGAACAATTAGGGTATCCACTAGGGGGCACAATATATTGGATCATGTCCTTACAAATACGAGAGCATCTTGCACCATCCCTTGAGTGTCTTTGTCTGGCCATAAAGCCATCTCCTTCTAGACAAAATGAAAACCAGAGCTCCCTTCTACTCAAGGTAACTTTAGTAATTTCTCTAAGACAGACTTCCTACTCCTAAGTGATATATTGACAAGTATCTCATTCTTACCAAACCCAGTTAGTTCCAGGGTGGGAGGTTGACATAATGGTTAAGGTGTTTGCCTTACAAACACAAGGTGCAGGGTTTGACTCTCACGTGGGGTAATTGGCTAGGCTTAAAATGGCCCACAAGGGCAGTTAGCCTAGTAGTAATCTGTAAACCTAATAAGCAGAAACATACACCACCATATTATACCAGCATGTAAACAGCTTTATAGATGCAGCTGTACCTTGTAGGAACAAACACAAGGTAAACCTCAGAAACAAAGCCCTTGTTGGAACCACAATATCAATAAACTTTACAATAAAATTAAGAGACTTTTGACCAAAAGTAAGAAGAGTAATTCACAGCATGAGAACAGAGAGAGAAAAGAGAGACTTTGAGTGGATTAAGTATCTCTGTTTTCCTTTCTATTGGTTATTTTTCACTAACCACACTATTTCAAGCATTTTCTATTAACTTTGCAACTTATTTCAACTGTTTTTTTTTTAAATTCTGTTACTGTTTGCACTTTAACTGATCATTTTTAAATGTTTTTCAATTGTTTAACTGTTGTGGGCTACACACTCAAGTGCGTTAGCCATTTTGCTGCCTTGAAAGTATTTGTATTACTGTATCTGTTTTAATTTTCAAGAAAAAACAAAAACAAAAAAATCCTATCTCTTTACTCGTTTCCCACCTTTCTATAATTAGCAGAGTCTGTTTTTTAGATTTTGCTGAATTCTGGGCTGGTTTGTAGTTTCTGTGTTGCCCAGACCTTACTAAGATAGAAGGAAGCTTCTCTGTTCCTCAGTGAGAGTGGTGAGCTTTGAGCAGCCTATCTGTCACTGGAGGAGTGGTTTCAACTCAGAATTTGTTGTTTTATTAGCCATTTTGAGCTACTTCTATTCCTTTCTGTTTAAGAACCCGTGTTTGCACGGGTTTGCAATCACGCAGTGCCATTTAACTAGGGTTAAACTATTACCAGCGTCAGGAAGTCTGCTCTTCAAATTTTCCCTTAGAATTAGCCAGTTCAGTTTTTAAGCACTCAAACCTGCTCCTTGTAGCTCAGCACTTGCTTAGAAACCATTGTAAGCACTAGATAGACCATACATTGCTACAGCACTCAACTGTCCTTACCAAGTAAGAAAAAAACATTTAGTACTTAAATAGTTAGTACCTAAATAAATAAGCACCTATCTAGGCATGTTCAAGGGTCAGCTCCTGGTGTCTTCTCCCGTCCACCTGGTGAACCTGGGAATCCTGAGATAATGTAGCAATTGCCTCATGTACACAGACAACCCTCTCCTCCTACCACCTGACACTACAACCTGTAAGAGATGCACTTATATAGCCATATTGGAAGCCAAGCTCTCTCCAGCCAAGACTGGATTAGTCAGTCAAGAGGAGAAGGTAAACACTCGCACCACACCACACCACACACAACACATAATCCTTCAAAACCTACACCCACACATAGTAACATGAAACACACACCTACATTCATGGAGGTTCTTAAAATAAATCTGCCCAAACAACAGAGACCTCTGAAGCTGAAATGCAAATAACCAACACCACCAAACACAATCCAAGTGACACATAACTCACAAAACCAGTGTGCCACTCAACCTCAGCCCCTAAAGCAAAACAACGTACCCAGCACACTAGTCATAAGTGACTCTATAGTCAGGCACACTGATGTCCCACTCACCAGGCTGAACAAGGAGATTACAGTTAACTGCCTGTTGGGTACCAGGATCCACCACATAACGCGCACACTCAGGTCACTCCACAATAAGTACAAATATGACTGTCATTGTTCATGTTGGAGTGAACGACCTGAGATGTACCTCCCTGGTCTACATGAAAAGAGACATGGAGGAGCTCTCAGATCTTGTAGCCCAGGCAGGTATGACCCAAGCTCTGAGTAGCATCCTGCCATCACCCAGAATGATACCTCAGTACAAGGACAAAATGATTGACTTCAATAATTGGCTAAACTTCTGGTGTCATTCAAAGGGGATCCAGTATCTGTCAGCCTGGGATGACATGATCGACAGGCCATGATGCTTTGCCAGAGGTGGCCTGCACCTGTCACCGCTGGGTTTCTGGATACTGGCTAAAGCTCTTGCCACCCCTATAGTACCTTTTTTACACAAGGTTCAAATGACAAAACTACCACTGTAACAGGTACAAGCAAGCAAAATCTGAGGGTAATGCTACTCAATGCTAGAAGTCTAAACCTCAAAATGCACTCACTCGAGGCACTCCTCAAAATGGAGAACACCAACATCTATGCAGTGACAGACACCTAGTTCAAGGCTCCAGAGAGCACCCCTGCAATATCAGGCTACAATTCATACCACACCTTTCGGCCATCTAACCTGGACCAAAACACCAGAGGTGGAGGTGTGTCCATATTCACCAAGGATATCCACACCTCCATGCTAATTGCCCAACATAATGCATCTGAAATTTTCCAGGTGCAACTAACACTGGGCAAGACTGCAATCCAAATTGTAGCTTGCTACAGATCCCCCACCATGCCCCATGACTCCCACTCCACTTTTCTTAACATACTGGAAAATATTAAGATACAACCCAATAGCCTCATACCGGGAGACTTCAACTACCCTGCCATTAACTGGGAAAACTACTCATGTACCAACACATTTGACAGCATTTTTTGGAATTCATAAATTCCAATGCCTTGGATCAGATGATCCAGACCCCACGAGGGGCAGCAATATCCTAGACCTGGTCATTACCAACATGGGCAAGTGGTGCTCCACACCAGAGGTCAGCCCCTTGTTGGTCAGATCCGACCATAAGCTAATCACCCTAGACATCCACATCCCATCCCCACCCCTATTAAGGAAACCACAGTAAAAAACTTCTCCAAAGCCAACTTCATGCTTCTTAAGACAGAAGTGGCTAACTTCTCCACACCCATGCAGATGGAAAGTAGCAGAACGGCTGCTGAATCCTACATCACTGCACTGTATGAACACATACACGAGTGCATGGACCATGCCATTCCAAATAGAACCAAGACGCTATCCTCCAAAAATAGAAGCCAATGTGGTGGTCCCCTGCCATTAACGAACTCTACAACAGAAGGAAAAAACTGTTGCAAAAAAGAGTAAAATCTCAATATTGGAAGAATTCCCTTGTCAGCCTCAGTAAGAAGCTGAGATCCCTCATAAAATCATCCAAAGCTAGTTATGAAAATAAAATCACCGCAGATTCTATAGACAGCCATGAGGCATTCTATAACTATGTCAAGAATCTCCTTGGCAACACTCAGATCTGCTCAGAGCAGAACACAATGACACTAAACATACAGAACCAGATGATATTGCCAACATCTTGGAAAATAGGTTCAGTGCAAATTTCACCCCCATCTCACCCCAAACATGGCCCATCTCTATACTGGATTAATGCCAAGTCCCTGTAATCACGACCACACAGGTGAAAAATGCACTTGCCAAAGCCAAGAATACAGCATCTATGGGACCTGACAACATCCCAGGCTGTGTTCTGCATGAACTACAAAATGAACTGGCACCCCACTTAAGTACCATGTTCAATCATAGCCTCACTACAGATTTTGTGCCTACTGAATGGTGCATAGCTACGGTGATCCCACTCCACAAGAGGGGATCCACCATGGACCCCGGGAACTACCAACCCGTCAGTCTGACGAGTTCTGATCTGCAAGGCCATGGAACATATCATCATGGAACTCATAAACAAAGACATAGGTAACCTGCAAACTCTGGACCCCACCCAGTTTGGGTTTGTGAAAGGTAGATCATGTCTCCTAAACCTGATCGACTTCTTTGAAGCAGTCACCAAAGCTGTGGAAGAGGGTAAGGTGGTTCACACAGCCTACCTCGACCTTACCAAGGCCTTCGACACCATCCCCCACTCTGGTATCATTGGTAAACTCACAAAACTGGGCATAAACCGCTATGTCACATGATGGGTGGCCAACTGGCTCACTGACGAGCCCACACCGTGAAAGTAGCCAATTCCAAATCTATCTCCAGACCAGTGACAAGTGGAGTACCACAGGGTTCAGTCCTGGGTCCCCTCCTGTTCGGCATCTACTTCTTTGAAGTCCAAGCCAACATAGAGGGCTTATGGCTAACAAAGTTTGCAGATGACTACAAACTGGGAGCCATTATTGAATCCCCTAAGGATGTGGACATTCTACAAAAGGGCCTCGCTGAGACAGATGCCTGGTGTCAAAACCACAGCCTCAAGCTCAATGCTAAAATATGTACAGTCATCCCCTTTGGGAAAAACCCTGTGCCAACAAACTACCATACAGGCTGTAGTTCACTCAACACTGAAAGTGTGATATGAGACCTAGGGACACAGGTAGACAGTAGTCTCTCCTTTGATAACCACATCACCACAGTGGTCAGGAAGTCCTTCTATGTGGCACACCTCATCACAAAAGGTTTCTCATCCAGAAAAAAAGAGGTCATTGTCCTCCTCTACTCATCCCTCATTAGAACTGTTATAGAGCACAATGCCCCGTTTGGGATGTAACTCACAAGACATTTGCAGCAACTGGAAATACCACAGAACTACCTCACAAACAGGATCACTGCCCTCAAACAGATGCCCTATGCAGACCGTCTTAAGAAACTCCAGCTCTACTCCATCACATATTGCCAACTCAGAGGCAATCTCTGCCTAACATACAAAGCCATGTTATACCCAGAGCTGTTGAACATGATACACTTAGAAAAATTCCAATCCCTTTGGGCCACACACTCCGGGGACCTTAACCTTGTCACCACAATAAACAGAACTTGCTGGAGGGATAGGTTCCTGTCCCATAGACTTCCCATACTCTGGAGCAAGCTGCCCATTCATGTCAAACAGAGCACCTCACTGGCCCTTTTTAAGTAAAACCTGGACAACTGGATGGGAAATAGGAAATTTACCCCAGGGATCACTTCTGTGGCTTTGCTCGACAGAGGCACAGGAAAATAAATTTTTGGGTGGCTGAAGCCAGGGAATCCTTATGGCTACACTTATATAGGCCCTGGGACCAATAGTCTAGTACCTACCTATGAACCTATATATATATATATATATATATATATATATATATATATATATATATTATATACACAGACACACACACACACACACACACACACACACACACACACACACACACACACACACACACACATCATATAAGTATTTCCAGTATAGATTACAGATACTGTGACTACAGTGTAAAACTGTAGAGCATGTGGAAGATACACTGTAATACTGCCGATTATCCCTAAGCTGCAATTCTAATTTAGATAACTGTTAGCATCTATATCATTATAGGTATATGGCAAGGCTCCTGGATAATATGAAAATTAATGGTAATATCACTAAGTTGAGCATCAATAGAAAGCCTGTTATTAACCAAGAGTGTCTCTCTTATGTTGTCTTCTACATGCTTATATATATATATATATATATATATATATATATATATATATATAATATCTGAGATGTCATAAGTACAGCTTATTAGGTTCATAGGTTGGTACTAGGCTATTGGCCCTAGGGCCTATACAAGCCTAGCCATAACAATTCCCTGGCTATTTCTTCCCACAGTATTTACTTCCCTGGCCCCTGTCTAGCAGGACGACTGACGTGATCCCTGGGGTGAATTTCCTATCTCCCATCCAATCATCCAGGTTCCTTTTGAAGAAGGTCAAAGAGGCGCTCTACTTGACATGCATGGGCAGTCTATTCCAGAGTCTGGGGAGTCTCTGGGTCAGGAAACTATCCCTACAGCATGTTTTGTTCATTGTGATGACAAGGTTTAGATCCCTAGAGCGTGTGTATCTGAGGGATTGGGATTTCTTTAAGTGTAGCATGTCCAACAATTCTGGGTTTGACATGGCCTTGTATGTTAAGCAGAGATCGCCTCTGCATAGACTATATGCAACAGAGTGTAGGTGGAGTTCTTTTAGATGGTCAGCATAGGGCATCTGCTTTAGGCCTGTGATTCTTTTAGTGAGGTATTTCTGCGGCCTTTCCAGTTGTTGCATATGTCTTGAGGGGTACATACCAAACGTGGCATTGTATTCTATAATGGGTCTAATGAGGGCTGAGTACAGTGGGACAATGACTTCCTTTTTTCTGGATGAAAAGCCCTTAGTGATGAGATGTGCCACACAGAAGGATTTCCTGACTGTTGTGGCGATGTGGTTATTGAAGGTGAGACCACTGTCCACCTGTGTCCCTAAGTCTCGTATCACACTTTCGGTGTTTAGTATGCTGCCACCTATGTGGTAATTCATGGGTACATGTTTTTTCCCAAAGGGGATAACTATACATTTCGTGGCATTGAGCTTGAGCCCATGGCTCTGGCACCAAGCAGCTGTTTCTGTAAGGCCCTTTTGTAGAACATCCACATCATTTGGGGATTCAATAATGACTCCCAGTTTGCAGTCATCTGTGAACTCTGTTAGCCAGAGTCCCTTAGTGTTGGCCTGTATTTCAAAGAAGTAGATGCCAAACAAGAGCGACCTCAGGACTGAACCCTGGGGTACTCCACTTGTCACTTGTCTGGAGTTGGATTTGGAGTTGCCTACTTTTACTATGTGGGTTCTGTCAGTAAGCCAGTTGGCAACCCATCAAGTGATGTAGGGATTAATGCCCACCTTAGTAAGTTTATCTATGATTCCAGAGTGGGGGATGGTGTTGAAGGCCTTGGCGAGGTCCAGATAGGCTGTGTGGACCACCTTACCCTTGTCCATGGGTCTGGAGACTGATTCAAAGAAGTCAATCAGGTTCAGGAGACAAGATCTGCCCTTCACTAACCCAAACTGTGTGGAGTCCAGTGTTTGAAGGTTACCTATGTCTTTGTTTATAAGTTCCATGATAATACATTCTATGGCCTTAGAGATCAGGCTCGTCAAACTGATGGGGTAGTAGTCTCGGGATCCAAGGTGGATCCCCCTTTGTGGAGTGGGATAATTGTAGCTGTGTGCCACTCAGTGGGCATGAAGCCTGAGGTGAGGCTATGATTAAATATGACACTTAGGTGAGGTGCAAGTTCGTTTTGTAGTTCATGTAGTACACAGCTTGGGATGTCATCTGGTCCCATGGATGCTGTATTCTTAGCTTTGTATAGTGCATTTTTTACCTGTGTTGCCATTATTACCAGCATTTGGCAATCTTTCAGTATTGAAATGGGCCCTTTAGGGGGTGAGAGAGGGGTGAAGTTTGCACTGAATTGATCTGCCAGGATATTGGCAATATCCTTGGGATCAGTATATTTAATGCCATTCTGTTGTAACTCAGAGCAGATCTGAGCATTGCCATTTAGATTCTTGGCATAGCTATAGAATGCCTTGTGGATGGCTTTGGAATCTTTGGCAATTTTATTTTCATAACTAGCTTTGAAGGATTTTATGAGGGATCTCAGCTTCTTACTGAGGCTGGTAAGGGAGATTTTTGCATCCTGGGATTTTCCTCTTTTCTGCAACAGCTTCTTCCTTTTGTTGTAAAGTTTGTTTATGGCAAGGGACCACCAGATTGGCTTCCTTTTTTTTTGGAGGAGAGCATCTTGGTTCTTTTGGGGATGGCATGATTCATGCATGAGTGGATGTGCTCGTATAGTGTCTTAGTGTAGGATTCAGCAGTCGAACTTTCAGTTTCCGTCTACATGGGTGTCATGACGTTTGTCACTTCTGATTTGAGTAGCATGAAGTTGGCTTTGGAGAAGTTTTTTTATGGAGGTTTTCTTACTGGGAGGTGGGGGTAGGATGTGGATGTCAAGGGTGATTAGCTTATGGTCAGACCTGACCAACGATGGGGTTACCATAGGTGTGGAGCATCGATTTCCCATGTTTGTAATGACCAGGTCTAGGATATTGGAGCCCCTGGTGGGACTAAGGATTAGGATCCAGGGTGTTGGAATTTATGAATTCCAGGAACTGTTGGGCAAAGGTGTTGGTACATGAGTAGTTTTCCCAGTTAATGTCAGGGTTGTTATTATTACACTGTTATAACACTGTTTTCTTTAAAGTACATTAGAATGCCTAGTAAAATATAGAAACATAGTAAACAGATCTGCAACCAAACCCTTCTAACAGAAAGACAAAAAATATATATATATTTAGACCCTTTTGCTATGTATACCCATACAATTTTTGCTACGCATGTGGTTGCTATAATGTGCAAGTTTAATGCATATTAGACTTTTTTATATTGCCGTCTGCATGCTAGTGCTGAAAACACATTGGGCTTCACAAGTCTTCTGTTGTGCAATCATATAAACATTCCCACAAGTATGCAACAAGTACTCAAAGGTAATTGGGTAATAAGTTAATCATAACTCTGAATAATTTTCACAGTTCCCTACATACATAACTACACTTTTCCAGCATGACATTATCTGTTATAACCGTATGAGATAATGTACACAACAGTACAGCTACTACTGCTGTTTAAGAGTGGTAAGTGACCATATTGTTACAGTTAACTGCTGTCCACAATAAATGCATTACTAATATATATGAAACAACATCAGCTCTGTTACACACTGTATTATAATGGACATCACTGTGTGAAAATATGGTTGTACTGATCAGGTTACTGCATATAATCATATAACAGCTGTATGTCTCTCCTGACATACTGGTGTATATTCTAGCTGCCTGCAATATTCAAGACATACCTATGAATTCTAGGCATTTATTTTATGTTACATGGATTTTTACAATATTGACCAGCTTGGACCTTTTTGAGACTCAGTCCAGGAACATCCTGTCTGGTTAAGTGACTTACTCAGACAGAGCCACAGTTAGGAAAATGGGGGCTGAGGAAATGAAATCTTGGACAGCAGGAAGCAGATGGGTAACAGTTATTAACTTTAATCCTCTGTGCTACTTGCCATTTTTGCAGTTCTGCTCCTCTCTCACTTTGTTGGTATATTCTGTGACAAGCACATTCCTCTGTAAGATGTGTGGACTTTGGCACATGCTTTTAGAAACAGCACAGGTTTGTGAACATTGGCAGTGTGAGCTATCAGTTTCCCTGACATGCTATATCTCTTGGAGATAAGAAGACTCACAAACATCCTATACTAATGAGGTACGTTACTGATGTACATAGCACAGGTAAGCTAAATATGGTGGCTGATGTGGCACAGTAGTCTATAATATTCTAAGGTGATCACTATATGCTGT
This sequence comes from Protopterus annectens, assembly GCF_019279795.1. Classification (NCBI taxonomy): domain Eukaryota; kingdom Metazoa; phylum Chordata; order Ceratodontiformes; family Protopteridae; genus Protopterus; species Protopterus annectens. The sequence continues at coordinate 1,485,186,836 of NC_056731.1, read as the reverse complement.
GGCTGCCTGATACCAGTGTATGTCCATGTACCTATTGCCACTTTTGTTGTGTTGCATCACTTTAAGGTCCATTTTAAGTATGTACATGGTTATGTACAGAACCTCTGCATATGCTACTTAACCTACACTTGGTTACAGTCCCAGTCCTGGAAGTGTGGTATACAGCACTGTTGATGTGACTTCATAAAGGGGATCCTACTACCACCCTCAGAACTATAGACCCATTAATCTGATGAGTCTCATTTGTAAGGCCATGGAACACATTACAACAGACTTGATTAACAGTGACATTAAAAATCTCATCAGGCCAGATACACAGCAATTTGGTTCTGTAAAAGGTACATGCTGTCTAATGAAGCTGGTAAGCTTCTTCAAAGAGGTAACACAAACTGTTGACAGTGGTAAAAAAATCATACAATGCAAGGCATTTCAACTCCCATGCCTGTTAACTGTCCCTGATTATGCTCTGCCTCTCAAAGAATGTTTGAATTTTTAGTAAATCACAGAGGATTAAAATCAGTCAATAATGCTAGATATTAGAGTTTCATACTTCTTATTGTACAGGCAATGCATGCTGATGAATTGCCTGTTGCATTTAAAAGGTATGCTCACTCTCTCTGTCTTGCTCACTCTGTGCCTTACTTCATCAGACTCCTTCATCCCTATTCCTCAACAGAATAAGCCCTCTTGTTAGTTAGTCAAGTTAGTCCTAGAGCAAAAGCTGATCCAACTTGCCAACTCCCCAACTAGTACTTAAAGTTTAACTTGCTACAATGGACAGGCAGCTTCCCAACATTTCACCAGCCAGCCTGATTGACTTTGGCATCCTGAGGCAAAGTGGCAATTATCTCATGTATACTGGCAGCCACTTGCTCCTAAAGCAAACAAATACAGTATGTGAGATGTAACTATACCACGAATCTGGAGTCAATACTCTCACATAGCAATAAACAAGACATCAAACAGATTCTCAGCACACACACCTTTCCCAGCACACACACCTCTCCTCTCACACAAGACAAGGTCAAGTTACATAGACCCACATACATGGAGGTACTCAACTCACTAAGAGCCTACCAAATGACCAGAGACCTCCCAAGTGCAAACAAAGCACACATATTGGAACATGAACAGACCCCACTACATATAACAAGATACATACAAATGTCTCAACAAATAAGCCCTTAAGGCAAAACACTTCAAAACCTAATGTCCTGGTCATAGGCATTCCATAGTGAATCACAAAGATGTCCCCCTCACCAGGCTGGACAAGGAAAAGTCACAGTCAGCTGTCTATCAGGTGCCAGGATCCATCAAATTATGCATGCACTCAACACTCAACAACTACCATTATGACTCTGTCATAGTACATGTTGGGGTGAATGACTTGAGACGTACCTCTCTGGACTATATGAAGAGAGACAACACTAAACTTTCAGAATGTGTGTTCTAGGCAGGTATGTCCCCAGCACTAAGTAGCATTTTACCTTCACCCAGGATAATGCCACAATACAGACAAAGTATTATTGACTTCAACAATTGGCTTAGCTTCTAGTGTCAGTCCAGGGGGATCCAGTATCTCTCAACTTGGGAAGACATAGACGACAAACCACATTGCATTGCTAGAGTTGGTCTTCACCTGTCTCCATAGGCATTTCAGATACTGGCAAAGATGGTTGCCTCCCCCATAATGTCTTTTTTAGGCAATGTTAAAACAACAGAATTCTCTATGTAAAGAAATACACTTGAGACAAATTTAAGGTTATGCTGCTTAATGCTAGGAGCCTAAACAGAAAATTGCCCTCCCTGGAAGCACTCCTCACCTTGGAAGATGCTGACATCTGTGCAACCACTGAGACTTGGTTCAAGGCCACAGGAAGCACCCCAGCTGTGCAAGACTACAATGCCTTCCACATGTTCGGACCCCAAAATGAGTGTGAAAGAACCAAAAGTGGAGGTTTAATCATCATCATTAAATCCAAATGCACCTTGAGACTGGTTAAACAGTGCGACTCTGTGGAGCTACTCCAGTTACAAATAAATATAGGTAAAATGCTCTACCACATCATCGTTAGCTACATATCCCCCACCATGAACCAAAAGAAACACACAGAGTACCTGGAGTTGCTAGAATTACTTCTTATGCAGTCAAACAACTTGGTCAGGGAGATTACAACTATCCCTCCATAGATTGGACAATATACACAAGCACAAATGTGATCGCCCTGAGGTTCCTGGACTTTGTTAATTTAAATGCTCTGGAATAGTTAGTCTGCACCCCTACAAGGGGCTTGAATGTCCTGCACTTGGTACTCACCAACATGGTCAGGGGGGGCTGCACTATCCCCTGTGTCTTGTCTTCCCTGGTAAGGTCAGTCCATAAATCTGTCTCATTTGAAGTAAAGATCAGACCTGAAACCCCACAGGAGTAAAAGAAATTACACATTTCTCCAAAGCAAACTTTAGCCTACTAATCCAGGTTATAAAATGTTTCAAACCTCCTGCAAACACAGCCAGCAATGACTTCTATGCAGAGGAGTACACAGTTGCCCTGTACAGAAATGTAAACAACTGTATAGACTTGGCTGAATCTGTCAGGATCAAAATCAGTTCCTTCCAAAGAAACAGGTCACCCTGCTGGGCCACAAGTATAAATAAGTTATATAACAAAGGGAAGAAACTGTTAGCCAAGAACAAGAGTGAACTTACTCAGCAGAAGAACAATAACCTCTGGAGCTTGAACAAGCACGTCAGATATCTTGCAAAGTCTTATAAAGTTAGTTACAAGGCTAAATTAGCATCTCTAGCTAAAGACAATCATAAGGCTTTCTTTAACTCTGCCCAAAATCTTAAAGGGAATGCCCAGCTGTGCGCCAAAGTGATTATGGATGGTACCACTTACACTGAATCTGAATAAATTACCAAGCTGCTAGTGGACAGATCTGTTGCAAATTTCACCTACCCTGTCCCCATCAGATGTACCCCAAAGCATCCCTGTTACCAGTCCACTACCTAGCATCTCCAAAGAACAGGTTATATCCGCCCTCTCCAAGGCCAAAACATGGCCTCCATGGGACCAGATAACATTCTAGGCTGCTTAATAAACAATCTAAAACAAGACCTAGTGGAACTGTTTGGCACTGTGTTCAACCATAGCCTGAGCAATGACTTTGCTCTAACAGAGCAGAGAACAGCAACCCTAATCCCCTTACATAAAGGAGATCCATAAACCAACCCTGGAAACTACAGACTGTAAGCCTAACCAGCCTCATCTGCAAGGCCATGGAAAGAATCATCATGGACCTTATGAAGGAAATAGGTGACCACCAGACTCCTGACCTGACCCAGTTTGGCTTCATTAAGGGCAGGTCTTACTTATTAAACTTAGTGGACCTCTTCGAGAATGTTACCAAAGCCCTGGATGAGGGCAAAGCAGTATATACCAACTATCTTGACTTAGCTAAGGCTTTTGACACAATCCCCCACTCAGGTATCATTGAGAAACTCTCACAGCTGTGGATTAAACCATACTTCACTAGATGGGTAGCAATGTGGCTCACTGACAGAACGCATACTGTCAAAGTTGGGGATTTCACCTCCACCCATAGACCAGTTACCAGTGGTGTACTACAAGGATCTGTGCTGGGCCATCTACTATTTGGAATCTACTTCTTAGACAACCATGCAAAAGCAGATGGCCTGTGGCTTACCAAACTCACAGATGGCTGCAAACTAGGTGCAATCATTGAGCCCCACAGTGATGTTAACATATTACAAAAGGGGCTAATGCAGACTGATGGCTGGTGCTAGAGCCACAGACTAAAACTAAACACAAAAAAGTGTGCCATTATCCCCTTTGGCCAAGAAGTAGCCCCTGCAAATTACATTATAACTAGCACCCCCCTTTAGGTCATACACAGTGGTGAGACACTTGGGAACACAGGTTGATAGCAATCTAAATTTCGATCACCATGTGTTCACAGTGGTAAGGAAAGCCTTCTATGTTGCACATGTCATAAGTAAGGGCATTGCATCCAAGACTAAGGATGTTGTAACTCCTCTATACTCGACCCTCATCAGACCACTAATTGAGTACAATGTTCCCTTTTGCATGTACCTTACCAGACACCTGCAGCAACTGGAGACGACAGAGGTTTTTAACGAAGAAAATTCAGGGCCTCCAAATCATGACTTACACGGAAAGTGTCTATATCATATTATTGTACAATGTAAATAGCGAATGCTATTTCATCGTACCGATAATATCAAAACAAAATATCGAACAATCGGAACAGCAAATTTTTTCCCAGGGAAAAATTTGCTGCTCCATAAAAAAAAAAAAAAAACTTAAACACAAATTTAAGTGGGGGGCTTCGCCTCCCCACTCCCCATGTGGGGTGCTGTGCCCCCCACACCCCCCTACTTAAATATACCAACTCCGAGATTGCACCATAGTGGAGGAAATGGCAAAGTCCCAAAGACGGTCAATGTTCCCTGACTTCGCTATTTTGTCATTTCGACAGTATCAGATCGACTAAATAGCATTCGCTATTTAGTCCATTCGATAGTGTCATATAGACCCCATGGGAAGACTAAAGGCCGTAGCTCCTACAGGCTGCTGAGTGATGACCTGTGCTTGGCTTATAGAGTGATCACTGACCCTGCCCTAATGGAAATACTGCATGTCGGAAAATCAAATGTGACAAGACTCACTCACTCCAGGGATCTCAACCTAGCGTGCAGCATAACCAGAACATGTTGGAGAGACAGATATGTCTCCCAGAGATTGCTGCTCCTCTGGAATGAGCTCCCACTTCATGTGAAGCAGAGCACCTATGTCCCTTGTGGATGGGGGCAGTCGTTGAAAATCATGGATTTGCTCTGCTAACAACAACCATCTAACCATGGTCAACCGGGGAACAAGGGTATTAGATGGCTAGGCTTGTAAAGACCCTAGGGCCATTAGCTTAGTAACCTTCTATGAACTATGAATGGTCTTACTCAATGCAGTTTCCTTCTTCAACTTTCCAGGACTTATATTATTTCAGTTTAACTGTATGAGAATTAAATATACCATGGAAATGTGTTTCTTTCTTTTGATTATATGCTGTAATCTGTTTGGTATGGTTGGAGATTAGTGTAATATTAAAAGCTTACATAATAACGAGGATTATACTTGGGTGTCTGATCATAACCAACTTACTATACGTTTGAAACATTGATGCCAAGAAATTCACCTTGAGAGAAAAGTCAGGGAATTCATGTTGAGAACCTGCAGTACGTGTTCTCATCCATGTTGATTACACATTGTACAAATTATGATCAGTGAGACTTGATCATAATACTTTGTAGTGTGCAGAGCTTTACTTGCATCATGAACTACCAGTTATAGAAAATAATGTAGGAGTATGAAGTGCTTTGCAGGCTTTTAAAGCCTTTGAAAGCCAACAAAACACTTTGGTGCTGTCAAAGAGGCAGCAGGCAAAAGAAATGTCCCTCTGTAAAACAAACTACTTTAAAAGCTGATAGACACTTTGTCTGAAAATACTTTTGTTTTTATGAGTGTGCCAAAGTGAAACTGTAACAGCTTTTAAAGTTGTTTTACTTTCTGCTACTGTTTTTTTTTTTTGCCATCTGTCAGTATCTGCTGTCAATCCACAACACAAAACCCAATCCCAACAGTGCTTCTGGGTGCTTAGCAAAAGCTCTGATGTTATAAAGGTGCTTAACATGCTTATCTTTTTTCCTTATTTTTGGAGCATAATCATGCAATCTTTATGCTACGATGTATTAAATAAGATGAATCGCCTACCATTTTTCCACATATTATATTATAACAAGTAACTTTCTTTAAATGAGGAACAACAAATTGCATAATAACAATAAAATTTTAAAAAAGTCCTGTTCATATGATATACAGTTGAATTTAAATAATAGAAAAATATTTGACATGAAGGAATAATTAATTTGCAGAAGTTCATTTCCATTCTTCCTTAAAAACTTCCATACTTTTAGGGCTCCCTATTGAAATATTGTGACTCATAATGTCAATTCCAGAAATGCTGAAAAAAAAATAGGCTAACAATATAGAGGAGTAAACATTGCACATTGTTATTCTTCTCTTAAATTGTTTTTTGTCTGGGGCAAGACTCCCCACCCCCAAACTTATAAATACCAACTCTGAGATCATCATACCTAGTTGACACATGAGTATTCCAAGAAACTGTACTGGGTTTAATATATATATATGCATATTATATATTGACATTGCAAGTCTCAACATTTTAAATAGTTACCTTCATTAAGTGCTAGTGACTAACTCAAAACACTTCATATAGTCACATGAACAAAGTCTTGGTTATCTTGAAATATTACAATGCTCAGAAATAAGGGAACAAACGCCCATAATGTCCTAAAGAAGCATCTTCTACAAACCATGGAATTCAGTGGAACCCTGACCATACAATTTAATAACAGCTTATTTTAATTAAGGGTACCATTGCAGTCATGTGGAGTTGGTAAATTCTGTAGTGGGAAAAGAACAAGTGGAAAAATATTCAACTTTATTAAGCTGACAGAGCCTATTGCTGAAAAAAAATCTACTACTATTCTTAGTCATTCCTGTCTTAATCAATGAGGAATAACTTTAAGTGCAATTTATGACATAATCTACTATGTAGCATATATGATGCCCCAGAATATAAATTTGTTAGAAGCTGAAATCAAAGTATTTGTGGGAGTCTAAGAAAGTACCATAAATCACTAAATATTCAGGCTTGACATAATTAATTTTATATACCACTATATGCTTGATAAAAATATGATGCATTGTTATACTGTTCTGATACCTTTTGTGATAATAATGAGATCATCTGCACAAGATAATTCCTACTTCATAGGAAATAGGAGTTTGTGAGTTCTGCTCCATTATAGCATAACCCACGCCTGGGTGTGGGTAATGCTAAATTTACCCATGGTTGGCGTGGTTTGGTCCCGGTGGCCGAGGGACCAAACAAAGCCAACCGTGGGTAAATTTAGCATTACCCACACCCAGAAGTGGGTTATTGCTATTTTACCATGACATTATTTAAGAAAAGAAACTATTACTTTTCTTAAATAATGGCATAGTATAATGCCTGTTTACTGCCCTTCCACAGATGTCTGGCATCCGGCAGTTCTGATGTACTGCATGCCTGCGCAGTACATCAGAGCTGTGGGCAAAAGCAATGGAGAAAGCAAGATCTCCGTTGCTTTTTTTTTAGTGTTTCGCTATGTTAAATGAGTTTAACATTTACAATTTAAGCAATGGAGCTTGCTTATTTTAAACTGTCTCGCTATTCAGCGCGCGCGTTTTTGGGGGTCATGGTATAATATCCATTTTACCTTTATGAATCAGCAGTATTTTAGTGTCTGCATAGAATCTAGGAAAGTCTAATCCGGGATCAATATAACTCATATTAACATTCAGTTACAATACAGCCATAAAAATGTATAATTTGTCTCTATTTAATATCATGTATCACAGAATCCCAAAACAAGGACAGCATTAAGCCACATTCACATTACAATTTATCTTAAGGAGCAGGAGGAAAATATTTACACAGATGAATTTGCATGGATTAGATAAAGGCTATTAAGCATTATTAGTTGCACATTGGTGAGTGAATTGGTCACATATGTAGACTCTTGTTAGTTATGTAGGAGTCATTCACTATGCCTAAAGCAGTTGCACTTTTATTTGTAAGGTATTCCTTTAGCAGTTTTCTAAATTGTGTGAGTTTGCTGACCTCATACAGTTTGCTTACTAAAGGGTTTCATACCACAGGGACAGTTTTGTAGAAGTTTATTTCTGTTGTAGTCAAACTATATGCTGGTCTGTATAGCTCTTTGTCTGGGATACTTCCAAAGTTTAACTTTTGAAAACGTTTGTTCCAGATGTATATCTATCTACATTTGTGCTTGGGACCTTCCCATAATCTGGTGTCTCCCTCAACTTTCAGTTGAGGAGCAATTTAGCAAGCAGCTGCTACAGTTTATGCCACACACCAAGTGTTAAAAACTTATTTTCTACTTTCAAATTGTAGCAGACTGCTTGTTACAAATCTTACAAGATACTGCTACAGTTTATGGTGCACTCAAAGTGCTACAGTACTTTAATTCTGACTGCAGATTAAAAATTTACTTGCTTGTATGCACTGAAGACTGATCGGGATCTTTAGATTGCACCTTGAAACAACTTGTGCCAGAGGTGACTGTCCCTTTTGCCCTACCCAAGCCATACTTCTGGGATGTCCTGTCCTCTTAAGTCATAATTTGCACTTATTACTATTAATATTGTCTTCAAAGATGGACAGTAGTTTTCATTTAGTAGCTTATTGCTAAGAGCTTCCAGTGGTAACCACTTGGCATTTTATAAAGTAGTACAGTAGCACACCCTGTTGTATGACAAGTGTACATACCTGAGTATTTTCTTATCTGTAGTCTGCAGTGGCAGTATTTGTTGACGAATTTAGACTAAGTGGTAATGCAAACTCAATGCAGAAGATGATATTTTTGGCTAAGGAGGCATGTGCTTCTGGTGTGAATAGGTTAAAAACTACAAACTACCTTGTGCACTGCCTTAGGACTTTATCTTCCTGCTCTTCTACAAGTGGGGAGAAGGTTATCCAATTATCTAAAATAATCTCCAGATATCTTTGTATTTCAGTTGCAGGAACTGGTACAATGTCTGGATCTATGACATTTAGCATCTTACTCAGTCAATATTTTCTCTGATCCACATACCATTTCTGAGAATATTTTTTCCTTCAATTTAGTGGGATCTTTGAGGCTTCTTATAAACATGGTATCATGTATGTGAAAAGTGAATTCAATGTTTGTGATATTGTAAGGTATAATGTTAATAAGTACAGCTAAAAACGAGGTCATAGGTATCGCTTTCATTTTTCTCCCTGTTGCTGAGAGTACCTCATTAACATAAACTACAAAGGTTTTGTCTTTAAGGTAATATCTTACCATTGGGTAACCTCCTTCACAAAGTTAATTTTGGTCAGCCAATGAATTAGTAATTGATGGCTCACAGTTTCAAAGGCTCCTTTGAGATATAAGAAAATGGCTCCAGTACATAAACTCTTATCCATGCTTTTTGAACATTTCTTCAGCCAACATATATACTACTGTTAAGGTTATATATTTGGGGAAAAATCAGTGTTGCTTGCCTGCTAGTATGATGTATTTTGAATATACTCTAACATTTGCTTATATTTACAATTTTTCAATGATTATGCAATAGAGCAAGCACTGGTAATTGGAGTGTAGTCATTGGCTGTAGCGGCCAATGACAGACAAAATATTTAAATAATATGTCTTGAACTGACACAAAATCAAATGTTAATTTTTTTGCGTTATGTATTTGCAAGCCACAGTCTTGGAGACAAAATGATCAACACTGGGCTGCCAACTTTGTTTCCATTTCATTTTAGATCCTAAATATGTATTTTCTAATTTCTTAGAGTGGGACTCATAGAAATGTACTGCAGGTAGGAACAAGGCTTGCAAGACATTATGGCGGTACATTGCAGTTTAAATTACTGTGAAAACCCTCCTCTGGGTCAGTAATTAAGGAGCCTCAATCCTCACCACTGGCACCAGTGGAGATGTTCACTGGGAGGAGAACAGGTATACACACATTATCCCCAGATGCAGCTGTCTGCATCAAGCACAATCAAGCACAATTTCCCTTAAGGTTACACAGGGAACACAGTCAGTCCGGGGCTGGTTTCTTCCTCTTTCTTCAGATCCCCAGTAATACTCCCCACTGGCACAGCTATAGAGTTGTGATCTCAGCTGAGTGTCCAAGCCAAGACCATCAGCACCTGGTCTGTCCAACCAGTGCTTTGTGTGCCTGCGCAAGTAGATGACACCCACACTCTTTGAGGTTTGATTTGCACACACACACACCCACACCGACCTGGGAAAGGCTGGCACAGGTTTACTATCTATGCCCCCTTCTACCTAGACTATAAAGTAGTTATGCCTGCCAGCAGACACTCCTGCCAGCTACATTAATTATCTTCCAAGGGTACCCACTATATTGAATGAAATTAATATTAATACAAATGGTAGTTTGACCAAGAGCAAAGTTATTAGGAGTGGCCCACACAGTGTTACCAAATAAATAGGCAAATACTCTCAAAACATAAATATCTCTACAAAGATCAGCCACAATGAACGGTTTAAATATATTTAATAATAAACAGTAAAAGAACAAGAAAATACTAATTATATATTCACAGTGACATCAGAGTTCAAATCACAGGATATATTTAAAATAACACTGAAGGGCAGGCTCAGACAATTACAGAAAAAACAATATTTAAACTAAACTTCACTATATTCCTGACTGAATCTAAAAGAATCACTATTCCCTACTTACTTAATAGAGCAAGGCAGATGATGTGGTGAATGATCCTTCTTGTTGTCAGGGTCAAAACAGAATATAAAATGCTCAGTCTCACTGACAGACTTCTCAAAATAATATCTAAAATATTACTTTTGGGATGGCTTGCAGAATGGCATCACATATGGTCATCTGATTTCTAGTTCCCATGCCAGCCCCCATCGCTGGAAGCCAGCAGGATTTAGCACCTATCAGGAAAAATACACACACAAGGGCTTTTGCTCAGATCTGTGGCAGATGCTAGAAGTCATAAAACAATTTCATACCTCCACACTTCCAGAGTAGTAATTAGTTCACCTCAAAGACAATACAGAAAGCTTCCTAGTACAGACTTTGTGTCTCTGGCTGCATTGAAACCTGTGAGATAGCATCTTTATGGCATAGCCCATAAAGTGATTTAGTTTCATATATATTTTAAAATTTGTTGGACTGAGGTTAACCTCCTATCTGCCAGTTTCCTATCTTAAAACACGTACATATAAACAGTTACAATAGTGGATATACATTCATGTTCTCTCCTGTAGGTCAAACTGTGGATACATTTCAAATACAAGCAATTTACAAATACCTTTACAACACAAACATTTGTTCAAATCAGGTTGATATACACATGAAGTAGTTCTGATACATTTGTAACACAAGCATCTCATATAAATCAGTTTCATAGTTTAAAATGACATAGAATTATTTACAAAATTCCAGCTAGCTGTGCTGGTAGTATCTCCTATTGCCACAATTACACACGGATATCTAAATGGCAATAAACTGTATGCTTGAGAAGCTAGCTATGCTACAATGTGAAAATTGCAGCAATGCTAAAAAAGCAGTACCTCGACCACAATGGAGCTGAGGAAGAAGTAGGTTTTAGAGCAGTGTAGTGGTCATATGCCAGCTAGTGTGAAACCTTTAAGATTTGGCGAAAACAGGTAGTGTGAACTGGGATGTGTTACTGCAGGTTTCCAGTAAGTACTGTATAATAATTAATTATAACACAGTGTAAGCAGATGCTGTCTGGCATTAATTCACATGGGTACTTACTGGTCCCATGAAAGGGAAGGGGAAGGGAGTATAGGACAGAAAGAAATGGTGAATATAGCAAGCAGAGGTATACACAGAAGGAGAGCAGAAATGAAAAGTATGTGGGGGAGAAGTCAGGATATATGTGTTTGTGTGTGTGTCTGAGTGTGTGTGTGTGTGTGTGTGTGTGTGTGTGTGTGTGTGTGTGTGTGTGTGTATATATATCCATGGGTGTTGGACACTGCCTTGAACGTACAGTGTCAAAACACACAGTAGGTCAATGCTAAATGGTCAACACTGGCAGAGGGCAACAGGTGTGCAAGACTGACAATCCCTGGGTAGGGGTATAATTCCTCTCTCTCGGGATTGTGCATTAGTATATATAATTAGCAGGGAGTGCAGGAGGGCTTGCCCCCTGCAAAAACACTTGACATTGGCTTACTATGCTCTGGGGTGATTCCTGGAGCACACGTAGAATGTGTCAGTCTGACTAAGTCTGACGCTTATATGTCAATTTATAAGGGACAATGTGATTCTGATACAGTGTCCTACACCCATATCCATATATGGTTACATGTCATTTGATTGAAGTTAAGTTTGATTTAACCACATATTATTGAAAAAAATGACAGAAAACACATTTCATTGAAAAGCCATTTGGCTAAAAAGGAATTTCAGTGATTGTATTTAGATTGCATTTATAGTGTCATTTTTGATCATGGGAGTTGTTTGGGTAATCATTTCAAAGATTTCTTCTGGAATGGTAATGCCCACCATCAGGTTGCACCCCCTGAAGATCTGTGTGTTTGTGTACCAGCACCGATTCATTTTCTGGGGTGTTTTCTCTTTTCTCCATAGGTGTGCAACCATGGAATTAGACTATATAATTAAGGCATGCAGAAAAAGAGCTTTTTATGGTGTATATGTTGTTTAGAAATGTTTTGATGAAATGGCTTTTCAATCAAATAGATTTTAGTCAAATGCATTTTTCGATCATTTGTACCTACTGATTTTTCTTATATGTGTGTGTGTGTGTGTGTGTGTGTGTGTGTGTGTGTGTGTGTGTGTATGTGTGTGTATATATATATATATATATATATATATATATATATATATATATGTGTGTGTGTGTGTGTGTGTGTGTGTGTGTGTGTATATTGATGTGTATATATATATATATATATATATATATATATATATATATATATATATATATATATATATAAAGTTAATTTGGTTGAAACTCATGAAAGTTGACTTGTGCTTGTGTGCTTGGTCAACACACTTTGTTCAACAAAGTAAATGATCAACAGGTGTGTAACATCAATGGTCTCTATGTCTGGGGAATATGTCCCTTCCCCAGGTATTGTGCAATCTTGATGTTAGTATATACAATTAGCAAGGGGTGTAAGGATGCAAGCCCTGACATGGAGGTTGCACATGGGGGCTTTCCCCTTGCAAAAAAAAAAGTTTTATTGCATTTTTTCCTTAGAATTTTGCTTATGACAAAATTTTTGTACAGTGCATGTGTACTAGTGTGTTAACATTCACAAGTCAACATTTTGTGGTTGATATTGTGAACATTGGCATTTGGTGTTTCAGTTAAATTCGATACACTGATATGTACACACACACACACACACACACACACACACATATATATGTATATATATATATATATATATATATATATATATATATATACATATATACACATATATATATATATATGTATATGTATAGAAAAACAAATAATCCCAGCAAAGCAGAAACAGCTCAAAGTATGTTTAAGTCTTTTAAGTTCACTTCAAGATTCACCAAAAATAAAGCACTTCAAGATTCTCCAAAGAATAAGGCACTTCTGCTGATAAAACCACAAGCATTTAATCAAGAAACGTAAGCGCTTTCACAGATTACAAATTCTGCTTCTTCAGACGTACTGCATCTTGGGTAAACTAACCTTTTATACCAAATTTAAAGACATATTGACACATTGTGTCAAGCTCTATGCATTGAGTATATAAGCATATGAAAAACAAATACTATAAAATTACTGCATAAAACTGTTTCATAAAAAGTAAAAATACACATAAACGTTATTACAATCTTAAATTGCAAAAAATAACAAAAATAGTTCTAATGCTGCAATGCCTAAAACTAGTAAAGGCAGCAAGTAAAAACAAACACTTTACCACTTATATAAAAATAATTATCTAATGGATCTCGTTTAAGTGCAGGTTTTAGAGGGACTGTGTCATTCAGCCCTCTACCTCTATGTGCTGCCAAGCGCAGAATCCACTTCATCTCAGCAACTTCAGTAAGGTTTACCTTGTCTCCTCCTCTCATACTTTCTTCCTGAACATGCAAAACTTGAAACAAGAAAGTGTGTTCAGAACCATAATGTATTATATGCCTAGCTATGGCACTGCTGCCATCACACCTGGAATAACAATACATATGATCCCTGATGCATTCCCTTAAAGTCCTGTTTGTCTTTCCAACATAAAAATGAAAACAAAATTTACAGTACGCAACATAGACCACATTTTTGGTCATGCATGTTGATTTGTAAAGAACTTCCCAGAGTCTTCCTGTATCAGGATGCCTGAAAAACCTGGATTCATCAATGAAGCCACATTGGGCACATTGATTACATTTAGTTGTACCATAATTCATAACTTCTTGGGAGGCTTTACCTATAAGTTTAGGGAAACAAAGTTGTTGTTTTAAGGTCCTTTTATTACTGAAAGAATACACAGGACAATTACCTATTAACGTTTTTATTTTGTCATCTATTAGCAGTATGTTCCAGTTGTCCTGTATTATTTTTTGTATTATGGGAGTATTCTTACTGTACGGCAGTATTATAGGAAGTTTACGGTCCACTATGGGTCTGTTCTCATCTCTGGTTTCACTTTTAGAAAAATAAGGCTTACCTTTTGTACTTCTAAAGTGCAGCACTATAGAATCTACACTATTTATCTAATTTGTTCTATAGCCCCTCCTTCCTAAGCCTTGTTTAAGGAACATCAACTCAGTTGCCAACCTGTTTTCATCACAACATAATCTTGAAGTTCTTAATGCTTGTCCTTTTATTATGTTATCGAATACAAACGGTGCATGCATACTCTCTCTATGGAGGTATGAAGGTCTATAACAGGGTTTACGATAGATTCAAGTAGAAAAACCATCTTTAGTTTTAAAAATATTGACACCCAAAAAATTTACACTGGTCAGTGAATACTCCATGGTAAATTTTAAAAACACATCCAATTCATTGACATATTGGACAAAGGATCGAAAACTAGAGCTAGACCCTTCCCAAAAAAGGAATAGGTCATCCACAAAACGTCTAAAAAAGACGACTTGTGGATTGGATAAAATCACTTCTGTCTCCCATGCCACCATCACCAAGTTTGCATACGAATTGGCGCAGCTAGTGCCCATTGCCACACCACATGTTTGCCTATAGTATTTATCCATAAACAGAAAAACATTGTTTTCTAGTACTGTTTCTAACAACAAAATTATTAAATCTACTTTAGTCAGAGGCAAGAAGTCCATCAGTACCTTTTTAACCATTTCAAGACCCTTGTCATTAGGGATGCAAGTGAAAAGGGATACTACGTCCATGGTTGCTAAAATAATGCCTTGTTTATTGGTACAAGTCACAACAAATTCATAAGTGTCCTTCAGAAATTGGGCAGTATCTTTAAGTACATACTTATAATGTTGTAATACTTGTTTTAATTCTGCATCCAAAAACACTGAAAAGGGCTCAGTAAGCCATCCTGATCCTGCCACTATGGGTCTGAATTTGGGATGGAACATGTCTTTATGGACCTTAGGAAGTCCATTAAAGCTAGGTATGACCGGAAACTCTACCAAAAAGAATTTATACATATCTGAGCTAAAAAGTCCTGACATAAGACAGTCTTGTAGCATGGAATACACTCGCTGTATCAACGTAGAGATGTCCTGCTGACAAATTGATTCATAACTGTTTGAATTTAACATGTGTTGTAATGATTCTATATAGTATTGCCTGTCCATGACTACTACTGGACCCCCTTTATCAGCAGGGCGAACAATAATATCAACATTTTTCTTCAAATTGGATAAGGCTAATTTTTCATCTGCACTTAAATTATCTTGCAAACACTTATTAAAGTTATTATAACCATCATATAAATCGTTCTCTACAGCTTTTACAAAGACTTCTATAGTCAAAGGCAAATGGGGATTATAGCAACTTTTCTTTTTAAAAGTGGCACTTTCATTACTTATAGTATCACTAAACTGTAATTTCAAAGTCACATTACGTGCAAAAAATCTTATAGCAAGTAACACTTCAGTAATGTCCATGGAACAAGAGGGCACAAAGCTCATGCCTCTTTCTAAAACTTTATATTCATTTTCAGTCAACTTGACTCGGGAAATATTCCATACCAAAGTCATTATGTCCATACTTTCTTCCTGACTACCTCTTGTTGTTGCTGTGTATGTTCTTTCCATTTGACACTTCTCTGTTCGTCTTGGTCCATCGACCTTTTCCTTCCTCCCTTTATGGGGAGAGGAAAAATGGGAAAAAAGTTTTTTTGAGTATCTTGCTCTTCTGTTTGTCCACTTTCTAATTGAATTTTGCATCTGACAGCTGTACTTGTGGCTAACACAACACCACTAGTGTTAGGCAAATTCTCAGACACATTCTCTGCTGGTGTAAAATAAATGGACGTAGCTAAATTGGGGGAAATGATATTTTGTGCCCCCCCAACCTGCTTTGTTCCAATGACAGAATCTTGAACTGCAGAGGCTCCTGCCTCTAAAGGTGATGACAAATTAACAACATGGCCATTTTCATCATTTTCTACAGTAGTGAGGCTTGAGCTACTTCCTCTCTAGCCGAGTTATCTTCCATGGTTCTCATCTGTTGTCTAACAGTTCGTTTTCTTTCAAACTGTGATTTTTGTAAGGCCTGTTCATGGTTAACAGAACGTTGTCCATCAGCATTATTTTTTTTTTTCAAAAAACTTTTTATTGATAATCAAATAATGTAACATGACAGACATAACAAGAAAAATAGACATTACAATATGATTGTGCATTGATAGATTAATTAAGAGCATGTAAATCATTTTATGTAAATAAAAAAAAAAACAGTTTAACTATATACAATATTTACAACAATACACAGTTAACTGAAATGCAAAACACTCTCTATCATAGGTGTTATTATCAAAAACAATCAAGTCTAGCCCAGATGGTTACATACAGTTGATATTGAGCACAACTTTTTCCAACACTTTATTGGTGAGGGCCAATTTTTTAGGACTTTTTACTAATGTTTTCTGTGCAGCAATATAAGAATAAGCCAAAGATTGAAAGTTCTCCCAATTTAGTTTGGTACGGTCAAGCCAGTTTTTAGTAATATAGAATTTTATGAGTAAACAAATATATATTAATACATGTAAATCTAACCTAGAAAGAGGTATTGTATGAATATGAAGGACTGCTAGTTCCCAAGAAAGGGTAGATTTGTGGTATCCCATTTTTTGCAAACGAACTTTCAATGAAGTCCACAATTTGTGTGAATAATAGCAAGACCATATAATATGCATAAGGTCAGCATTTGGAAATGAACAACATGGGCAAGAATCAGATTTGCAGGGATTAAATTTATTAAGTTTATCAGGGGTGCAGTATGCATTATTATTTATCATTAGTTGGGTATAGTAAAGTTTCTTAAAGGGTGAGAATTCTAGAGTCATTTTGATAGCAGAAATTTTCTGTTTTGTAGTTACTTGAGAGTTATGTTTATCCCAGTAATTGGAAAAAAGACAATCTTTATTATGAATTATATCCATTAATAGATTATATGTCTTAGACAGCATTTTCTCTGGAAGCGATAAAGTTTCAATCAAAATATCTAAATTAATGAAATCCTGATTTTCTGTTTTAATGTGGGCAAATTTGGGAATGATAAGATCTCTTAGCTGACGGAGAATGGTGATATATCTACCTTTAACCTCAAAAATATTACATAAATCAGTTAATGTTTGATCTTTATGTTTCAAAATATCCCATATATTAAGGTTTTTTATTAAAGGGAAGCCTGAGAGGTTGATCATGTTATTATTCAATTTAATGTTTGGATTTAGATACACTGGTTGTATTAATTGGAAAGTGCTATCTAAGTTGACAAGTTTTAATATCTCCTGAAAACATTTAACCTTCTGTTTTAAAAATTTAGAAATTTTAAGAGTATGCATAATATTCATAGGTAGAAATGGAAGAGTTATAGGGTTAACTTTTTTAGCTAAAATATGCTGGTACCAGAGCTTAATCCAATTAGGAAGATTCTTGAAATCAGTAAAATTCATATTAGCGATGGATAGAAGTTTATTAGCTTCAATAATTAAGTAGTAAAGATGAAAGTTTGGTAAGCTTAAGCCTCCTTTATTTTTAGGGGGCAGTAACTTAGAATATGAAATTCTCACTGATTTCGGATACCAAATAAATTTAGCCAGTTCCATGTGTATTTTTGAAAAAAAAGTTTTGGGAATTATTTGATCTGTGGAGTTAAATTGAAAAAGGAGTTTAGGGAGAACATTCATTTTAATTATCACAGACTTGGATAAGAGAGTAAAATTTAGAATTTCCCATTTGCGTAAATCAAGAGAAATTGATGACCATGTTTTAGCTAAATTATTTTGAAATGTTGAGAGACCATTATGAATAAAATGAATTCCTAAATATTTAATTCCACTAGTTATTTGAAAAGGGGATTCAGGGAATAGATATATCTTGTGAGCTTGAGGATTAATGGGAAAGACATGAGTTTTTTTAGAATTAATCTGATATCCCGAAACTTGTGCAAATTTATTAATAGAACCAATTAACTTGGGAAGGTCCATAGTAGGAGTTTGGAAGTAAAGCATTAAGTCGTCCGCAAAAGCTGATAAAAGAAGATTGGTGTTCACAAGTCTGGGAATTCTATGAATAGAATTTTGTGCTATACTTAATAAGAGTGGTTCTATATATATGTTGAAAAGAAAAGGTGATAGAGGGCATCCTTGTTTCGTGCCATTGATGATTTTAATAGGATTAGAAGTCTTCCCATTAATATGTAGAAGAGTAGTAGAATCTTTATATAAGATTTTAATAAATTCTATATAAGCAGTAGGAATATTAAAATGATCCATAGTACTAAAAAGAAAATCCCAATTAACTCTGTCAAAGGCCCTTGATGCATCAAGAATCAATGCATAAAGAGGATTACTGTCTACTTTAGTAAGATGAATTAATGTATCTAGTGTCAAAGTATTGTCCCAAGTATGTCTATGAGATATGAAACCAGCTTGGTCAGGTGAAATTATCAATGGTAGGAATTTTTTTAATCTATTAGCCAGTATTGAAGCTAGAATTTTTATATCTATGTTTATAAGTGAGATTGGCCTATAATTATGCGGATCTGATTTTTCTTTATTGTTTTTTAGGATTAGAATTGTTTTTGAAGTATTCCAGTATAAATCTGTTATACCATTGATCATTATGTACTTATAAACTTTGAAAAGAAAAGGTGCTACTTCCTGTTTGAAAGTTTTAAAAAATTCAGATGTAAAGCCGTCTGGACCAGGGGATTTTCCAGCTTTTAGCCTATCTATAGAATCTATGATTTCTTGAATCTTTATTGGTGCTATAAGTATGTTTTGTTGTTCTTCATTTAGTCTAGGAAATTTAATATTAGACAAATAGCTCTCTATGTCTTGATTATTGATTACATTCGATTTTTTGGAATATACATCTGAATATAAAGAGGTAAATAGTTGAATGATCTCATTGTCTGTGCTGTATATTCTCTTCTCATATTGTATAGGCGTTACTCTAGGTATAATTCGATTATTTTTAATTATTCTCGCAAGTGTTTTTGAAGGGACTTGGGCCCATTCAGAGTAAGTAGCCATCATTCTTTGTTCCAATATAGAAAGATTATTATGATGTAGCAGTAATAATTCTTTTTGGAATTCCCTAATTTGCTCATAACATGAGGAACTGGGGTTCAATTTATGCATGTCTTCAAGAGATTGAATTTTTCCTTTTAAAAACAATTCTTTTTTATTATAAAGTTTCTTAAGATATGAAGCTTTGTTTATAAACATACCTCTCAGACTTGCCTTACATGCGGCCCATTGGACATCATAGGGAATGTTTGTAGAATCAAGATTATTATACATTTCAGTTATTATTACCTTGCATAATTTTTGTATTTCCTCATTTTTAAGTAAATTATTGTTTAATGTCCATTTATTTACCCTATGCGTGCGTGACAAATTTAAATCTGTGTTGAGTACAAGAGAGATCCTTGAATGATCAGAAAAAAATCTGGGCTCTAAAGAAAAATTAATTAACAAATGTGAAAGAGAGTTTGAAATGAGAAAAAAGTCTAACCTTGACCATGCATTGTAGCACCTCGAATAATAAGTGTAAATATCTTTACTATCTGAATAACTAGTAGAGGAGAGAGGGTCAATAAGTTCTAGATCTGACATCAAATTTTCCAGGGCTAGTGAAGCTTGATAATTGTAAGAAAGTGATTTACTAGATCTATCTAAATCAGGATTAATAACAGAATTCCAATCCCCACCCACAATAATGTAGTGATCTTTAAAAGCAGAAAGAATGTTATAAATCTGTAAAATAAATAAATGTTGATTATTACAGGGACTGTAAAGATTAAGAATCAGACAAGGTTTATCTATGTTGTGAATGTTGGCAGTAAAATAACACCATCTGCCCTCAGAGTCGTATTTCTCATCGACAACATTACCTTGAAAATTCTGTTTCACTAATATAGCCACCCCCTTTGAGTTAGAGCTATTGCCAGCCGCAATTATTTTGTTAATCCATTTCTTTTTGTATCTTTGAGCCAATCTTCTCTAGTTAAATGAGTTTCTTGTAAGAAACATACATTAGCTTTAGAATTATATAGCAAATGAAATAATAATGCTTTTTTGCCTTTATTTTTAGCCCCCTGACATTCCATGAATCAATATGTAAGGGCTTCACCATATGCTATTAAGAATCTTTGTAAAGAGAAATAAAGACTTAATATATTAGTGATATAGTGGGCGTTTAATATTATGTTTTCTGTATATCTAGTGTTTTGCAAAATAAACATTTTCAATAAAGTTTTCTTTAAGGAACTGTACCACTCCCTTATACCCACCCCGGTGCCTATCCACCTGCCCCTAACAATACAGGGAGTATGTATATTTAGTAAAGGGTAAGTGTTTACATTTAGAAGAATGTTAGTGAAAGTAGGAATTACCTTACATATTGTCCTAAAAAGGACAAACCCTAAATTAAATACATATATACATATATACATAATATTAAAGAAACAAGATGTCGAACGAACTAGAGACTCCATAACATCCTGTTCACAGCTCCAAATGAAAAACAAATAAAAAGAAGATTTTATTGAGTTAATTATATAATTATATATATCTATATCAAATGAATGCCTGTTAATGACCAAGTAAACTTATTTACCACTGTTAAACTTTTTTAAAGCTTCACCTGTTGTAAATGTAACTAGTGAAAACATGATAACAGCAGTAGAAACATCCTATAGTGTAACATTCGATTTCAGGGTAACCCTTCACAGGGCCTATTATTTTGCTAATGTTACAATAAAACAATATACAGAATTCTATTAAAATAATTAAAATGCTATATTATTTAATATTTATTATAATAAATTCAAACTCTGCAAGTCAATATTTATAAGAACAAAACTGTAAAAGAAAAAAGTAAAGATAACAGTATATCTTAATAAGTAACACAGTATTAAAACATTTCTAAACCTTTTTGTGCATAAATATTAAAATATGTAAGCAATTTTAAATGTTACTGACACAAATTTACTATAGATGTTTATTTTAGTCAATTTACATAGGTCAGTAATAAACCATATTCTAATAATATTATTTCGTACTCAGACTGCTTTTTCCATCTGGTTAGCATTACCAAGTTTGTACAACACAAACCAACCTTATTTGGGTATAGTTCTCTGGTCTATAAAGCTACATAAAATGTCATATTAGACATTCTGAAATTCTATTTCAATTTTCAAGACCTCTTAGTGGTTCGTTTTTTTATATCAGATAGACCTGAAACCTTATGTTTAGGTTAAACACCAGTATTATATTGTAGATCTACATATATGCAACTGTATAGTGTACTATTAGCTTAATTTATCCTTTTACACCTAGAAAGTAAAACATGTCTATTATATACAAGAATAAGGCTGTTCAGCAAAAGTTACTTACTAAAAGTGTGTGGAGTGGGGTTTGTTTCATACAAGTGACAACTCATATTGCAAAGGGCAACACCACTGAAATGCTGGTTTGTTGTTTTTCCCTCAATGCAGTACTGCCACCACATAGGTGACCTGTTGTGACCTACGCAGTCTAGAACTTTATTCTTCCCTCTTCCCATCACAGTTTGCATCTTTACTTCTGCCAGCCCTAAATTTATACACAGGTCTGTTAGACAACTTATATACGCCTTTTATTACCATATTATCTCACAGCTACCATTTAATAAATGTCTCATTTGTATCTCTGGTTCATATCATTTGTTCGGACATTTTTTAGGAAAGTTCTTATTAGTATTTCTCGGCTGGTTGGGAGGAGATTATGTGTTGTGCATTGTGGAAACCCAGAGCATCAGTTTACTTCTTCCCTCCTGGTCAGTGTCTTATGGTAGTTTGAAATTAAAATGAGACTGCCATACAGTTACAAAATTAGTACTGTGTTTATTGCAGACAAAAAACTGACCCAACTTGCCATAACATGGAAAACGCATCACCTCAGGTTAGAGTATAACAACGTATTAGCGTTATTCAAGCCTGGTTGAGTAATCTAGTTAGACGAACTAACTTCAGGACCACACATATGAACAACTTGGGATCTCACCTTCACAGTCGCTTGAAAGCAATTGTTCCAAACATTGCATGGACTCACCTAGATTCCGCTGATGATCTTTGTATCTAAATTTCATTCGGAACAAAGGACATTTTTCCATCTCTCTTTCAAATGCCCTCAGTCAAACCTCGCAGACCTGCTGACGAAAGGAGATATCTGGAGTTCACCGAAAAAAGAGCCCCATCGCTTCATCCATCTGGATTTATAGTTCCCATCTGCGAACAAGGGGAAAAAAAAATCTTGTGGTCCATTCACAGTGTTTGAACAAGTAAATCTTTTTCAATAAACTTCAGGTGGAAAAATATGAGAATATATGTGATTTGTTTTGTTTAGGTTAACATTGAATAATTATAACTTATTCCAAAAGGTTCCAACTAACTGAAATTTACATTGTGAGTTACTATTCACTAGATATGTTAACCAAACATTTAACATAAACCTATTTATTAGGTAAAACATTATCAGGAAAAGTCTTGAATATATTAAAAATATATCTTTCGCTTCCTGAGCATTGTTTGTTGAGTATTTTTCTCTTTGTAAATGAATGACAGCGTGTTGGGATATTGCATACGAAATTTTATGCCTTTCTTGATCAAGTCTGCGCAAAATGGGAAAGCTTTTGCCTGTTTAATTTTATTTGAGGGTAAGTCTTGTGAGAATGTAAGTTTATGTTTATTCCAGGTAAGGAATTTTTGACTCTTTGCTGCCATCAGAATTTTTTGGGTATCTTGAAAATTCAGCAACTTTGTGTATACTATTCTCGGGGTTGTCGCATCTTGACGGGATTTAAGTGCTCTATGCGCTCTCTCCACTATGAGAGTATCTGGATTACTATAATTTTGTAATAAAGCCAAGAATATTTGTTTTGTGATAGTCAGAAGAGTTTGATGCTCATAACTTTCAGGTAAACCTCTTATGATTATATTAGTACGGCAGCTTCTCGCCTCTAGATCTAATAATTTAGTTTGCATGTCCGCAATAACCACATCTTTGGCGCACAATTCTTTATTGATTAGATCTATGGCTATTTCATTTGTTTGTTGAGTATTTTCCAGTGAGTCTATTCTTTTTGTAATCGAAGAGAGAGATTTACCAAAATCTGATAATTGCTCTGAGAAGTCTTGAATAGAACTCTGTATAGGTTGAAGTACCGCTTTTAACTCGTCAAGATGAAAATTAGAGTCAATTTTTTCTTTAGGATTTATTTTAGTTGTTTCAGTTAACTGTTTATTTGTTCTTAACCTTTTGGAGCTACTGTCTTTGTCAGGAGAAAAAGATGCAGAAAATTTATTTTAATATAATTGTTATTCCAGGGGCGATGGCAGCAGTGTCATAGCTAGGCATATAATACATTATGGTTCTGAACACACTTTCTTGTTTCAAGTTTTGCATGTTCAGGAAGAAAGTGTGAGAGGAGGAGACAAAGTAAACCTTACTGAAGTTGCTGAGATGAAGTGGATTTTGCGCTTGGCAGCACATAGAGGTAGAGGGCTGAATGACACAGTCCCTCTAAAACCTGCACTTAAACGAGATCCATTAGATAATTATTTTTATATAAGTGGTAAAGTGTTTGTTTTTACTTGCTGCCTTTACTAGTTTTAGGCATTGCAGCATTAGAACTATTTTTGTTATTTTTTGCAATTTAAGATTGTAATAACATTTATGTGTATTTTTACTTTTTATGAAACAGTTTTATGCAGTAATTTTATAGTATTTGTTTTTCATATGCTTATATACTCAATACATAGAGCTTGACTCAATGTGTTAATATGTCTTTAAATTTTAAATTTGGCATAAAAGGTTAGTTTACTCAAGATGCAGTACGTCTGAAGAAGCAGAATTTGTAATCTGTGAAAGCGCTTACGTTTCTTGATTAAATGCTTGTGGTTTTATCAGCAGAAGTGCCTTATTCTTTGGAGAATCTTGAAGTGCTTTATTTTTGGTGAATCTTGAAGTGAACTTAAAAGACTTAAACATACTTTGAGCTGTTTCTGCTTTGCTGGGATTATTTGTTTCTCTATTTTTACATCGGCCTTGGGTTTGTTTGTTCACTTTTGTGTTTGGGACATGGAAGAAACAGCTCCACAAAGAACTGAATTTGTACCAGTGGCATCCTTGTTTAATCGCCTTAAAGGAATTCTTACTGAAAATGAAAATCCGCTCCTGGTTGTAGATGATGATAGTTTTTGCCCAGAAGAAGTCACTAATTTTGAAGTGCAAAGGAAAATAAAAATGGTGAAGAAAGAACTTGAAGACAACATTTATCGCTTAAAACGGCTTCAATGTCAGCATTTTCATTTAGAAGCCAGTTTGCAGCATAAAGTGATACCAAGAGGACTCAGGATACTTAACATGCCAACTTATGGGAATTTGTATCCAGATTTGTTAGCAAGATGGCAACAAATAAACCTTAAGGCAAGTAATGATTATTTGAAGTTACTTTTAGACTTTTTTCTGCCTATTGAAGATAATTTAAGAAGTACAATTTACAAACAACAGCATAGACTGAATGAGTTGCAAGGCAGTGATAATGCTGACATCTTCATTAATGATGTTATAGAGAAAGTAGAAAGATATAAAGACAATTTGTTAAAACAGAAGAAAAAGAAGTTACGTGATAAAGCAGATTTTGCAAAGAATCATTTGTTTGTTTGGCCTAAAGCAGTTATAAACTCTAATGCTAATGGACAACGTTCTGTTAACCATGAACAGGCCTTACAAAAATCACAGTTTGAAAGAAAACGAACTGTTAGACAACAGATGAGAACCATGGAAGATAACTCGGCTAGAGAGGAAGTAGCTCAAGCCTCACTACATGTAGAAAATGATGAAAATGGCCATGTTGTTAATTTGCCATCACCTTTAGAGGCATGAGCCTCTGCAGTTCAAGATTCTGTCATTGGAACAAAGCAGGTTGGGGGGGCACAAAATATAATTTCCCCCAATTTAGCTACGTCCATTTATTTTACACCAGCAGAGAATGTGTCTGAGAATTTGTCTAACACTAGTGGTGTTGTGTTAGCCACAAGTACAGCTGTCAGATGCAAAATTCAATTAAAAAGTGGACAAACAGAAGAGCAAGATACTCAAAAAAACTTTGTTCCCATTTTTCCTCTCCCCATAAAGGGAGGAAGGAAAAGGTCGATGGACCAAGACGAACATAGAAGTGTCAAACGGAAAGAACATACACAGCAACAACAAGAGGTAATCAGGAAGAAAGTATGGGCATAATGACTTTGGTATTGAATATTTCCCGAGTCAAGTTGACTGAAAATGAATATAAAGTTTTAGAAAGAGGCATGAGCTTTGTGCCCTCTTGCTCCATGGACATTACTGAAGCTTTACTTGCTATAAGATTTTTTGCACGTAATGTGACTTTGAAATTACAGTTTAATGATACTATAAGTAATGAAAGTGCCACTTTTAAAAAGAAAAGTTGCTATAATCCCCATTTGCCTTCGACTATAGAAGTCTTTGTAAAAGCTGTAGAGAATGATTTATATGATGGTTATAATAACTTTAATATGTGTTTGCAAGATAATTTAAGTGCAGATGAAAAAATAGCCTTATCCAATTTGAAGAAAAATGTTGATATTATTGTTCGCCCTGCTGATAAAGGGGGTCCAGTAGTAGTCATGGACAGGCAATACTATATAGAATCATTACAACACATGTTAAATTCAAACAGTTATGAATCAATTTATCAGCAGGACATCTCTACGTTGATACAGCGAGTGTATTCCATGCTACAAGACTGTCTTATGTCAGGACTTTTTAGCTCAGATATGTATAAATTCTTTTTGGTAGAGTTTCCGGTCATACCTAGCTTTAATGGACTTCCTAAGGTCCATAAAGAGATGTTCCATTCCAAATTCAGACCCATAGTGGCAGGATCAGGATGGCTTACTGAGCCCATTTCAGTGTTATTGGATGCAGAATTAAAACAAGTATTACAACATTATAAGTATGTACTTAAAGATACTGCTCAATTTCTGAAGGACACTTATGAATTTGTTGAGACTTGTACCAATAAAGAAGGCATTATTTTAGCAACCATGGACGTAGTATCCCTTTTCACTTGCATCCCTAATGACAAGGGTCTTGAAATGGTTAAAAAGGTACTGATGGACTTCTTGCCTCTGACTAAAGTAGATTTAATAATTTTGTTGTTAGAAACAGTACTAGAAAACAATGTTTTTCTGTTTATGGATAAATACTATAGGCAAACATGTGGTGTGGCAATGGGCACTAGCTGCGCCAATTCGTATGCAAACTTGGTGATGGTGGCATGGGAGACAGAAGTGATTTTATCCAATCCACAAGTCGTCTTTTTAGATGTTTTGTGGATGACATATTCCTTTTTTGGGAAGGGTCTAGCTCTAGTTTGGAATCCTTTGTCCAATATGTCAATGAATTGGATGGGTTTTTAAAATTTACCATGGAGTATTCACTGACCAGTGTAAATTTTTTGGATGTCAATATTTTTAAAACTAAAGATGTTTTTTCTACTCAAATCTATCGTAAACCCTGTTATAGACCTTCATACCTCCATAGAGAGAGTATGCATGCACCGTTTGTATTTGATAACATAATAAAAGGACAAGCATTAAGAACTTCAAGATTATGTTGTGATGAAAACAGGTTGGCAACTGAGTTGATGTTCCTTAAACAAGGCTTAGGAAGGAGGGGCTATAGAACAAATTAGATAAATAGTGTAGATTCTATAGTGCGTACCTTTAGAAGTACAAAAGGTAAGCCTTATTTTTCTAAAAGTGAAACCAGAGATGAGAATAGACCCATAGTGGACCGTAAACTTCCTATAATACTGCCGTACAGTAAGAATACTCCCATAATACAAAAAATAATACAGGACAAGTGGAACATACTGCTAATAGATGACAAAATAAAAACGTTAATAGGTAATTGTCCTGTGTATTCTTTCAGTAATAAAAGGACCTTAAAACAACAACTTTGTTTCCCTAAACTTATAGGTAAAGCCTCCCAAGAAGTTATGAATTATGGTACAACTAAATGTAATCAATGTGCCCAATGTGGCTTCATTGATGAATCCAGGTTTTTCAGGCATCCTGATATAGGAAGACTCTGGGAAGTTCTTTGCACATCAACATGCATGACCAAAAATGTGGTCTATGTTGCGTACTGTAAATTTTGTTTTCATTTTTATGTTGGAAAGACAAACAGGACTTTAAGGGAATGCATCAGGGATCATATGTATTGTTATTCCAGGGGCGATGGCAGCAGTGCCATAGCTAGGCATATAATACATTATGGTTCTGAACACACTTTCTTGTTTCAAGTTTTGCATGTTCAGGAAGAAAGTATGAGAGGAGGAGACAAGGTAAACCTTACTGAAGTAGCTGAGATGAAGTGGATTCTGCGCTTGGCAGCACATAGAGGTAGAGGGCTGAATGACACAGTCCCTCTAAAACCTGCACTTAAAGCGAGATCCATTAGATAATTATTTTTATATAAGTGGTAGAGTGTTTGTTTTTACTTGCTGCCTTTACTAGTTTTAGGCATTGCAGCATTAGAACTATTTTTGTTATTTTTTGCAATTTAAGATTGTAATAACATTTATGTGTATTTTTACTTTTTATGAAACAGTTTTATGCAGTAATTTTATAGTATTTGTTTTTCATATGCTTATATACTCAATACATAGAGCTTGACTCAATGTGTTAATATGTCTTTAAATTTTAAATTTGGTATAAAAGGTTAGTTTACCCAAGATGCAGTACGTCTGAAGAAGCAGAATTTGTAATCTGTGAAAGCGCTTATGTTTCTTGATTAAATGCTTGTGGTTTTATCAGCAGAAGTGCCTTATTCTTTGGAGAATCTTGAAGTGCTTTATTTTTGGTGAATCTTGAAGTGAACTTAAAAGACTTAAACATACTTTGAGCTGTTTCTGCTTTGCTGGGATTATTTGTTTCTCTATTTTTACATCGGCCTTGGGTTTGTTTGTTCACATATATGTATATATGTAAATATATGCATATATATACACATATACATATGTAAATATATATATATATATATATATATACACACATATATATATATATATATATATATATATATATATATATATATATACATATATATATATATATGTATATATATATATATATATATATATATATACATATATATATATATATATATATATATATATATATATATACATATATATATATATATATATATATATATATATATATATATATATATATATATATATATATAT
>NC_056731.1:1484938107-1485155607 GCF_019279795.1 Protopterus annectens | reverse complement strand
ATATGCTTTACTTCACTGCTTACTGGAAAATGTTCCAAACTAGAAATTTCAAATGCATTCTAACAGTTGGTGCTGTATTAAACAAAGAATATAATTTAATACAATCAGGAAGGTGAACCAAGGAACACATACATTTATGCATGGACCTAAAATGTGTGCAGACAACCCATGGTTTGAAAACAGCCCAAAGTCACCCTTAATCAGCCACTGTCCAGATCCATTTTCTATGAATGTGTATTTCAATGCAGTTTCAATGAATATGAGTTTCAGGGTCAGGGAAGTTTAGTTTTGCTCGGATTATATGTCTGTTTGCATTGTGAGACTGTATTATTTTGTTTAATAAATGGGTATCAGTGTTAGTGCTATAAATTTTGAAATAAAAGTTTTACGTTAAATCTTAATATCTGTAATCATTATAGACATAAAGAAGAAAATAGTATGGCACTGACAGGTTTGATTGGGGGAGAGAAAGGCAAGTAATGGGACACTGGAATTGCAGCTGGGCAGGGACACTGGGGGAGCAGTGGCACAGGGGGACCCTGATACTTTACCCTGTTTAGGGCCCCATTTGACCACGATCTGGATCTTTGTGGAGGACACAAGGAATCTTGCCCCACTACAAAACACTTATTTTATTCTTTTTCTATAACTCTTTTTCTTATGGTTTTGTTTGATTAAACAGACTTTGATTACATTGCTACCCAATGAATGATCATGTGCCCATATGTGTGTGTGTGTATGTGTGTGTGTGTGTGTGTGTGTGTGTGTGTGTGTGTGTGTGTGTGTGTGTATGTATATATATATATATATATATATATATATATATATATATATATATATATATATATAATGATAGCAGGAGAGAGAATTGTTTTTTCTTTTTTATAGAGAGAAGGGATAACTGGAAGGGTGATAAGAAAACAGGGGTGGATAGGTGGTGATGGGAAGGCAGTGCTGGTATAGAAATAGGCACAAACCACTACAGACAAACAGGGGTGCATATACATTGACTAGTGGGGGAGACATCTGAAAAGAATGAACAGAGGTTTATGCTATATGGTGATGGGGAGCAGTAGACAATGCACAAGTATAGACTGTGACACAAAAGGATGGGGTTAAACTTGCTGGGGATATGTGTGGATATGTGTACTCCTTTGACTGTTGACCAGCCCAGAAAGATGTCATTGTGACTTATGAAATAGTTAAGAGTGGCCAGGGTGGCTGGTGGCAGGGACCACACATTCCTCTTGTGGCCTGTGGCAGGAGCTTATGAGTCGACTCTGTCTTCTAAATGCTCCAAGAAGAGAAAAGCAATGGCTTCTCAACATGTCATTGCAAGGTTAACCTCCTCCTGCACCACTTGCTGCTCTGTTGGCAGGGCAGCAGCACTGACCGGTAGCTATAGATCAATTGGTAGCCATGGCAATCCTCCATTTGGTGCTTCCATCAATGAATGTTGAAGACCAGAAACTAAAAAAGTCTTAAAAAACATACTGCAGACTATAGCAAGGAATTGACTTGCACCACATTACACTTCATAGCACTCACAGAGACACACTCAAAGAAAATTACTTATGTGGTTGTGATTTCATATCATGGCTACGTATATGACCAAAACAAACATTTACATGCTATCACCCAAGTGACACTGACTTGCAAGGACCAGTCAGCACCTCTTCTGCAGTGCCAAGCATGCTTTTAACTGGCTGCTCCTGGGGCAGTTGTCTCCTTTGCCCTATCTTGTGCCCTTGCCATGACAGGCAATTGAGATAGACTACCTGCCTAAGACACAGGTATTATGTGGGGGGGGGGGACTCCCAGCTCACTCAACTACCACAACAATAGGCACAGGGGTAGTAGCCAGCAGTGGCTGATGCTCCTGAAATTCAGTGGTGTCTTTAATTAGGGAGAGAAAATGGGAATGTGATATGTCAGTATGTTCTACAAATGATACAATTGCCTTAATACCAATTAGTAGGTAATGCACAAACATACCACACTGCACTAAAAATCTTCACTGCTCTTGCAGCATCCAAAATGGTATGTATCTTGTTCAGTCCATGCTGAAAAACAAAAGGGGCAAATCAACCTTCACACATATGTGTAGGCTTGATACAGACTACAGTACAAAACTGCAATCCTACATATATGCTAATTATAGCAGAAACCTGGAAATATGGTTACAATCTCAAAACTGAGCCATAGCCCCATATGTAAGTGCAGAGTAGCAGAAACTGGACGTGACACCCATAGCAGTACAACTGAACAGCAATGCGTTTTGCCACTATAGCAACAGTTCCACAACATATAGCCAAGCAACAGGTGCAGCATAGTAGTCTTCCTGGTATGTCCTGATGTCTGTCACAGGAGCTAGCCTTAATTAGGAACATTGATCTGAATGGCTGCAAAAAAAAAAAAAAAAAAAAAAGAAAGAAAGAAAGAAAGAAATTAAAGTTACAAATATAAAAAAGTATCAATAAATAAGTGTATGCCATAATTATGTTATTTTCTATCTTCTTTAACTTTTACATATACAGAATCAAGGTTATTGTCTTGTGATGTTGATTGTTAATTTTTACATCTTGTATAAGTAGTCCTAGGTGCATCTAACTCCCCTGAAAAGATAGTCACCACAAGATATCCTTGTTAGTTAGTACCGTCAAAAATCAGTGTAACTCATGCTGCTAGTGCCTGGCTAAAAATTACCCTGAGTGAGGGATAATTAGCTTCTTTTTTATATGTTATTAAATGAAGGCGTCTGTGTTAAATTCGTTACCTGAAAGACTGCCATTATTGTTAGTCTTAATCATAGGTACTGAGTATTCTAAAACTTAATTAATTAATATTTGCAACTGATTTAATTGTGACTGGGGCAATAAGACTTAAATTTCATCTTAAATAAGGGATTGTGTCCTGGCTGAAGCATTACATCTCTAAGTGGAAGCATAAAGTCCCCCCCCCCCCCATAATACCTGTGCAGATAGAGAGTCTCCTGTAGGTATTTTGTATATGTTTTCTGTAGTAAAATGTAAATAACATGACTTTTGTAGCTTATGAGTAAAAGTAAACGGTGTTTTTACTATATCTTATACTTGAATTGTAATGCTTAAAATCGCCGTACTTTAACACTCTTAGGATACTCAGCATTCCATTAGATAAACTGAGTGCTTCTGTAGTGTTCCTCATTCAATGATGGAAACCTGCTCTGTTCTTCCTCACTCTAGTTGAGCTCATTCTTCTCCCCTACCTGACACCCTATTCCCACCTTTCATTCTTGCCTTTACCCCACTCCTGACCACCTACCACCAATCACCACCTGCATCAAATAGTCTTATTACATTGACACCTACTTTGACTCTTTCCCAGACTTTATTTAACAGAACCTCCTACTTATTGGAGAACTCCTCACCCAACTTTGTTTACCTAACAAAACATTTCCTACTTTATAGAACCTTCTCAAACCCTACTCCTACTTTTATCAATTTTCTTAATACGTAGCATCAGAATTTCATTTCTCAGTCCTCCCTCTTAACTTCACCCTATCTATTTGCTTCCAGAGTCTTCCCACTCATTATCTCCTTGGCCAATAAAAAGAATATGACACCTTTTATGTCTTAGATGTTATCGATAATACTTGCATTCACTGCCTTCTCCTGCTGGCTTAGCATCATACTTTTTCCCTCAATGCTACATAACATATAAGCTGTTTATTTTATTCTTCTCTCATCCTACTTGACAATCTATCATTATAAACTAACACCAATCAACAACTCTTCTATTGAAAGTCACTCAGCCAACCATTAGTTCACCTTTAGCTATACAAAAATCACACCCTGCCTTTACAAGCTCACCCTCATCTCTAGTATAAACACAAAATACCTTACTATCACTTCTCCCATCAAAAAATAAAACATTCATTAATAACTGCAGCAAAAATGCATTCAGTAATGACATTTTATGCCTTTAAAATTCACCTGCGTGGTGACATCTACCCTAGTCCTTGCCCTTTAATCAACATCTCAACTGGGACACTAGTGGATCAGCCTTCCAGTACCACAATTTAGGTGAAACCTGATTACTGCCCATAACATCCACTTCCAACCCTTCTTTTACCTATAATCCTTCTCCTTCCCAATACACTTGTCCATATTTCTCCCACTCCATACTCACTCCTGGCATAAGGTTTCT
Organism: Protopterus annectens; assembly: GCF_019279795.1. Lineage (NCBI taxonomy): Eukaryota > Metazoa > Chordata > Ceratodontiformes > Protopteridae > Protopterus > Protopterus annectens. The sequence continues at coordinate 1,485,151,419 of NC_056731.1, read as the reverse complement.
ATTTCTCTAAGAATTCCTAGTCTACAAAATTGTCAGCTGCATTGATACTTTTCACAGTACCTGGTAGTCTAAGTGACTGCTCCTTGCTGTGCAGTTATAGAACTTGGCTCTGCCTGCTCCCTTCCGCCCTCGTTATGCTTGGGCTTCACTCCACTCCTTACCCTTCCCCATCCCCTCCTGCCCCTAAATCACTCAAATTTGTCTAAACCTAACCACTCACATGTGTCTACCAATCACCACCTGTACAATGTTTAATTATAAAGTACCCCACAGTTCCACACTAATTCTAATCAACACCCATCCATTAGCACACATATATTAACCTTTTACCAATCCCTACCCTTTTTCCCATTACAAAATCCTATCAATACATTGATGCTATTAATACAAGCACCCTCTTGTTTCATACACGTCTAACAGTTGTCACTCCCTGTAATCAAAACAGGCCACTCTCCACTATACCCACCTCCCCCATCATTACAATACAACACATATCCACCTACACATTCAGCTGTTCTGACCTCCCACATAATCACTCTCCAATCTGATGTAATCCCTGCTCTACCACATACCCACAAACTCACAACTATCACCTCCCCCTCCAACATCTCACAACACACACTAACCACATGCTGTTAGTCCCACTCTAACAACCTCAACACACTAATAAAGCACGCAATGTTACATTCACTAAAACAAACACTATTTACTACCTTATCTCTCCACACAGCCAACCTATTCACACTAGCCCTTCTTTGTCATTTAACTAACTTCTACACCCCCATCTACTATGACCACCCCACCAACTCCATCACCAACTCCCCACTGCCCATAACCCACCACTACAACTCCCAAGTTTCACCCAATCTCTACAGCAATACAGAAATAGACTACCTCCCACTTGAATACCATCAAACCAAACACAAAAATGAACCACTATTTGGAAACCAGAAACAACTAAGCAAACTTATAACAACTTTATTTCATATATTATCAAAATTAAAACTCAGTGGTGACATCCACCCCAACCCTGCCCCCAAGACTACAAATAAACAAACTACCACTTACACCTCAATCAACTCCACCATACCCCTTCACCCCAAACAACACTCCCTGCTGTTCCTTAATATAAATTTAAGACGTATACTAAACAAAATCCATGACCTCCATGCACAAATTGACTTACATTCCCCTGACATAACCATTTTGACTGAAACTTGGCTTAAGCCACATGTCAAAAACAATGAAATACTTCCCCCAGGGTTCAACATATATAGACTTGATCGTCAAAATAAATGTGGAGGAGGTGTAGCAATAATGTTTAAACAAAATCTAGCCCTAGAAGTTATCAATTCCTCACTTCCTACATCTAACAATGCAGAATTACTCATCACCAAACTGAATATCAACAAGAACAAAACACTTATCATAGTGGCCATCTATGTCCCTCCAGGAGATAACACTAGCACAATTGAAGACATACTTCACTGGCTATCCACAACCTTCCACCAAGAAACCATAATTATGGGTGACCACAACACTGACTGGTCCACCTATAATTTCAATAATCCATCCAATTTCATAAACCTATATGTTTTCTCCCAGCTCATACAAAACCCCACAAGAATAGACAAAACCTCCAACAGACAATCCATCCTGGATTGGACTCTCACAAATAAAAATAACACACCCCTTCTAGCAGGATGCCTCCCCAGTACCATAAGTGGCCACCTACCCACATACCTAATCAGAAACAATCTTAGTCCAGCTAGACAAGTAGTCTATAGGCTAATCCACAACAAGAAAAAAATATAATACCCACATTTTCAACTCCCTCTTCCAACAAATTAACTGGTCCCCCCTCAAAACACTACTACTAGATGACACTGTTCAACACTTTAACACCACCTTCCTCAACATCCTAAACAGCCTGGCCCCCTGCAGAATAGCTAGAATAAAACATCACCACACACCCTGGCTTAGAAGCAACACCAAAGACCTATTAAAAGAAAGGGACAAGGCATGGGAACACTGTCTAACTAACAAAAGCAATGACAACCTTCTACTTTTCAAACAACTTAAGAATAAAGCCAAATCCCAGCTAAAAGCTGACAAAAAAGCCTACTACATCACTGCACAGCAAAGAAACAAAAACAACCCCCAAAATTTCTGGGCCACTATAAACAAACTCCTGCAACCTGGTAGTACATCCACCCCCAATCCTACCACACCCCTATCAAATGATAACATTGCAACACAATTCAGTTCCTTTTTCATAAACACAATTCACTCACTTATTGACTATGACCAAAACATCACTAATACAATCCCTGTAGCCAACAATGAGGGTGTAAACTCCTTCTGCTTTAACTCCGTCCCAACCCATACCATAAAAAAACTACTCAGTAAGCTCAACCCCACCAGCCTAGCTGCTGACAACCTCCCATCAAAATTCCTCAAAGCTGCCTCTGACGTCAAAGCCTACCCCATTTCTATCCTCATCAACCACTCTATCTCTGAGAACTATATCCCACTAATCTGGAAAGTCTCCTATATCACCCCACTGCATAAAGGTGGCAGCTCTACCGAGCTTACTAATTACAGGCCCATTGCCATTCTTTCACCTCTCCAAAATACTAGAAAAATGTATTCACTCCCATCTTATAAACTACCTTCTCTACAATAACCTATCAAACACACAACATGGTTTTCGCCCCCACCACAGCACCACAACCACCCTCCTCAGTTTTACTAACACAATAAATGAACACAGAAATCAGAATAAATATGTCTCATCCATCTTTCTAGATCTCTCAAAGACATTCAACAGTTTCACACCAAAAACTGCTGTCAGAACTGGCCACATTACATCTCAAGTCATTCTTCCCTAGCTTGGCTCCACAGCTATCTAACCAAATGCCAGCAGGCTGTTAGATGACAACAGGAGCTATCATCTTTGCTCCCTGTTAACACAGGAGTTTCACAAGGCTCCATGTTAGGCTCCCTACTTTTTACCATCTTCACAAATCAACTACATAAATCCACATCTCTCACCTCTGTCATCCAGTATGCAGATGACTCTACCCTGATATGCTCTGCCCCCTCTCTGACACAACTACAGGCTATAACACAACAATCCTTCCTAGAAGCAGAATCCTGGCTAACTAATACTAACCTCATACTGAATCCAAACAAGAGCAAATTCATGCTCTTTCTCCCCACCAAAACACCCAGTCCCTCAGCCACTTTTCAAATCCACTCCTCCAACAACACAATCATAAACACCAGCTCACATACCGAATTACTAGGTGTCACAATTGATAGCAAATTAAAATTCAACCTACACCTCTCTCAAACCATTAAAAAAAACACACATCAAACTAGGCTCTCTTTACCGAATTAATTCTTTCCTAACTAGCCATTCTAGACTAAGCATCGCCAGGGCTCATCTCTTATCTACTGTTCTCTATGCTTCTCCCATCTTTACAAACCTTAACAAAGCTGACCTTACCAAACTTGAATCAGCCTACAATAATATAGTCAAGTTCGCCACTAGCTCCCCATATAGGTCCCACCACTGCTCTGCCCTACAACAAATAAATTGGCTAGAATTCCCACAACAACTAACCTATACCCAACTTGTCTTTACTCACCAACTAATATACCAGCCAAACAGAACTCCAGCCCTACAACAATTACTCCAACCATATACCAACACCCGGCAACTCCGATCCTCTCACAAAACACTCCTCCAAGTATCCAAAAGCAACAACAAAGCCGGGGACGCCCTCTACTCCCACTACATTTCTAAACTTTGGAACTCAATCCCTGAACACATCCTAAATGTTACCAACCTACACCAATTCAAAACTCTGTTCAAAGACCACCTCACTAACAAGTGGCTCTGCTCCTGCACCAAGCCAGGCTAATACCATATAAGCCCACATCAAATTTCATCCCCTAAATTTTATAGTCTCCATGTATACCCCACTCCCACTTGTTAACATTACCTATCAGCTGCCTACAATAAGAGTATAATTTTATAACTTCTTTTTTTTTTTTTTGTAAGGGTATACATACATACACGTATTAAAGTATACTCAAATGATTAACTAAAGATGGACCCCTGCCCTCAAAAAAAAAAAAAAAAAAGATATATATATATATATATATATATATATATATTTATATATATATATTTATATAACTTTACTATATTGTAATAACTTTGCCCTTTTCACTAAAGTGCCTATTGTTTATTGTACTTTCTTTATTGTCTCTAGATATTTATGTTAGATTCTATGTAAAACTGACACTGTGCCTGTCAATGTTGTTCTTGTTTTATTGGAGCTTTTCTCCCTGAGCCTCCACTAAAAATGAGCTCACACCCAGACAGACTATCCCGGTCAACAAATGTAAAATAAATAAATAAATAAATAAATAAATGAATAAAGTTTTTTCAAATGTACATTCCTACCTCGCTAATTCCACCATTCCAAACTAACAGCCTCACCTCATCCCACACTTCACCCCTTCAGTCTTCCACGTGTTTATTTAAATACTTGAACCTTGTCACTGTAAACCTCCATAGTATTTGCAATAAAATCACTGAACTGCATGCATGCATGCATATCCTATTATACCCCTGATATTTCAGCCATTGCTGAAACTTGGCTGAAGCCTAACATGAAAGACATAGAACTACTTCCTTTTGCCAATAATGTCATTAGAACATATCAACTTCAAAAAAGCAGGTGGTGTAGCTACACCATCTCCAAATTCTCATCTCTTACAATCTCACCCCTTACTTAAATTTTATCCCTGTAAAACACAGCACTGAAATACTTATATAATTTTCAATGTTAAACTATAAATAGCCTCTGCATTATTGCAGTCTGCATTGGATATCTAATAGTATAACATGAAAAAGTCATACTATGGGGTGTAAATATAGATTGGCAAAATCTTACCCTAGCCTTCCCTTCATCTAGTGTAAATCTAGTTGGCTTTACATAGCTTATTGCAATTCTCACCAGATACAATAAAACCAGTAACAAAGGTACATTTCTAGACTGGATAATGGTCTCTGACACTATTAAGCACACCACTGCTGGAACTTATCCAGATTGTCTAAGAAACTTTCCACCTTCCAGTTTATACCAAACCTTTCAACCTCTTAGCACAAGAAACCTGGACAAAGCCAAAAATAATGGGGGGGGGGTGCAAAGGTCCAAAAATAAGGACAGATTTTAAATATTTTCTTATAAACTTAGAAGGTTGCCAGAATAACAGGTTTTGTGTTAGCACACATTTTCTGAAGGATATGAAGTCTGAAACTCAGCTGTCTAGCATTATTCAATGACTTCAATCCTCAGTGATTTGCCAGAAAAGTACTAATTTTATCAGGATCAGACCATAAATATGAGGCAAAAATCTGGACATTCTGCACAAATCTGGACAGTTGAGAGGTATGGTTTACACCTGCAGAAATACAACTAATCAAGCCAAAACATATCAACTGAAACTATCCAGTAACATTCTTGAAATCAATCCAGGCTCTTTCACTGAAAATCTAAAAGTACACTAAAAGCCTTCAGTTGGTCTCCCTTAAAAACTCTGCTGTGACATGAGGCTGTCAGTAAATTCAACACTACATGCATAAACATTCTAAATAGTTATACCCAGTACAAAAAAATAAAAATAAAAATAAAAAGTAAAAACAAAGCATTCCCTTTGACTCTGTACTTAATGTAAGACTATTATGTTTAATAGATACAAAGCATGCCAAGAAATTTTCCCTTGTGTACACCTGCATTTCTGTGGAGATAATAAGCCTATACTTGTTAAGAACAATATCATGACTATAAACTTCAGAAGTTTGACTTTAATTTCAAATTCCATTTGCATGCTTTTTTATGTATAATAGATCTTTTCTGATGTCCAGTTCATATACACCATTTATTTTTTTGTTAAACTTAACGTTCTTGTTAACATAATTGTATTTTATTTGTATCTTCTAATTTCTTTGTGGATCTTTTCCCAAGGTCTCCATAGAGAATAGATACTTTGGCCCAGTCAAACTTTCCCAGTAAACAAATGTCAGTAAATAAATAAATAAAAGTTATTTTATTATCTTCCACTAGAATGGGTTTAATTTTCAGCCCAATTCGGCCATTCCAGTCACTGAACTGTAGCAACTGAAAACTTATTGTATCACTGGGGGCATTCCTTCCTAAATGCTGCTGCCCACTGCTACAGATCTTCAGGGTGGAGGCATTGCATCTTATTGGTGTCTGCAGTGCTCACCAGCTTGGGGATGCCAGTTGCCTCATACAGAACTTCAGCTAGATCAAACCAGGCATCCACCTTATTAAATCAATCCACATGTGGTCTCAGCAGCCAATACCTGAACTGAAAGAACACAGGAAAGTACATAATCTTGTTCTTCTTTGCATACCAGACAGATGGTCTCTATGGGTAATTCACACTGGCAGTCATCACAAAGAATATCATGTAAAACAAGATGGTGGTCTATGATTTACACTGGAAATGTGATTTCAAAATTTTGAACATTACAATCTAGTGTTGGCTTGAAATAGGATGCACACACACACACACACACACACACACACACACACACACACACACACACACACACACACACACACACACACACACGCACATTATGCATAAGCCCTCAAGCGTGGCATATCAGCAGGTACAGAGGAATCTTGCTGCATATTATGTCTCCTTTGTACTTTTCCAAAAGGAAAAGATTTGTAGGCAAACATGGAACTCAGTCTTGTTTGAATATATACTATATGAACTGTTATACATTTCTGGCTTAAGTAGATGAATACATACTGAACAAATTGCTATATACATCTGGCTTTAGCAGATGTAACGCTAAAACCCTTGCTGAAAGAATATGAACAGAAGTAGCACTACAGCAGTTTGAAACAAATTTCTTGCTTGCAGAGTATCATACTTTACAGAAGGCACAGCCCTGAGGATGTTCATAGTGCTCTGCAGTACTGTGGTAAGATGCATTTCTCATCTGGATTCTAAGATGGCCGCCAGCTAGACTGCACACACTTCAGTTTGCTTCAACTACTAAATTCAAATCTAAGGCTACTGCTACAGTATAAATCTACAAAAAAGCAATTCCTGCATAATTAAACCTAAGTCGCTACCTGAGTGAAGCTTATTTTTATCTTCTGAGTGTAAAAATAAGAAATACATACCTTGGATTTGGGTGATGACTAAGCAGTGACTCCTGTACATGTGTCTGGGCCTGCAAGCATTAAGTAGCAACTACAAAAAATAAGAAAAGAAGCAAGCTTTCACACAACAAAGAAAAATGGACCAAATGGAAACACGCACATCTAAAACAAGACTATCTCAAATTGCTTCTCCAGACAAGGAAGTTATTACTATGAGGCAGAAAGCTACCAAATCTCAAGCCGAAGTGTCAAAGAACCAAATAAAACCAAAAACTGATCAATCTTTTGACATGGAGGAACTAAAAGCAGCTTTAATACCTCTGCAAACAGAAATAAAATCGTTCTCTTCAAAACTTATAGCGTTTGGCAATAACTTGGATCAAATAATAACCAGACTGGACAAAAATAATCTAGAATACTGTGTAATGAGACAAAGATAGAAGAAATACAGAAAACTTCTTCCATCACTGAAAATTCAGTCAAAGAAATACAACAAAAAATGATTGATCTGGAAGCTAGAGCAAGGAGAAATAAAGTATTGTTCAGAGGCATCCCAGAAAAATATGAACAGTCACAGCTAGCTAATGTAGCAAAAGAAATCTTCAGTCTCCGTCTTGAAAACAAAGAACTATCCCCAAAAAATTGTTATTGAAAGAATACACTGTGCTCTGAGAAAATCTCAAACCCTGGATGCCCCCAGGCAAATATATGTAAGAATTCTAAATGCTGCACATGCTCACAGAAATAATTCAAGCTGCAAAAAAAAAGGAAACATATTCTATGGAATTGCTGCAAGATAACCTTTGCTCAGGATCTGCCTCTACAGATAAAACAGTTAAGACAAGCTCTTTCACCATACTGCACTTACTTAGTAAGCAAAAACATTAGATTCCAAATGAAATACCCAGCAACTCTGCAATTTCAATACAATGGCTTAAATTATGCAGTTAAAAATAAAGAAGAAGCAAAAACAGCTTTTCTCAAAGCCTTTAAAGAACTGCTAAGAAGTATATATATATATATATATATATATATATATATATATATATATATATATATATATATATATATACACAAAGACTATATGTTTCTGTATTTTTGGCATACTACTTCACTGAATGACTAGGTAAAATACTTAAAATACCTGTTTTCTGCTTGGATTCATTGTTTTTCATTTGGGCATTCCAACTACAGCTTAGGGAGCATCTCCACACTGTCACGAATGAACTACACTGCCCAGAATCCTTTGCAAACATGAATCAGGAAAATTAAGCACAGCTGAGGTCAAAGGTAAAACTATGGTATCCATTCAAGCCCAAAACATCTCAGAAAACCAACGTTTGCAAATTAAAATGAAAGTAAGGCTCTCACATCACAGCATACCTATGGATTTACTTTTTCCTGACTCAAAAAATGAAGATTCTCGCGTATATGGTGTATGGAAGGTAAATCTAGCCTAGAAGTAGTACACAGGTTAATTGATTATATACAAATGGTAATATATAGGTGCTGTTTTTTTTTTTTTGTTGTTCCTTCCTGAATATATACAAGCTGGTCTAATAAAATCTTTTGGGTTAGAAACTGTAGCAGCTGCAATAAATACTCGGCCCATACTAGGAAAAGCAAACCACTGTAGTTAGGTTTGTGTTGTTTTACATTGTGTTAAAATATGCTTTCTTAAGCTTTAAAATAAGTATGCATCAAGTGTAAGCATACCAATCTTGTACAGCAGAGAATATATAGGGATTCTTTGTTTTTCTGTCTCATATTTTCTTTCTTTTTATGATCACAATGCTGTTTTTTTTTTTTAATATATGCTCGATTCTTACATGATAAATGGACACCCAGGGATATAACTGCAGCAGTAAATGCAGACCCAACAAGTAAAAGAACTGCTATATATATTTATAAAATGAATGTACATATGACCAGCATAACAAGGAACATGCAAACACTGTTTGACAAAACTATATTAAGGTAAAATCAGTTGTGTATGTTGTTACTCTTCTATGTGTGAACACAATTAAAACACGATAGTTTGCTTCGCACTATATTTTGATTAGATTGCTATTTGCCTATTAAGCTAGATATATAAATTTCAGTTAAAATATGCTCAGCTTAATTATTTTCAAATGAACAAAGGGTTAGAATGCATATCTTTTATACATGATTTGTGTGGGCATGCTGTTATGTGTGATGTTTTATTGCTGGGACTTAGAGTGACAGAAACCTTTTGTATTATAATTGTTAATATTCCTTTTACTTCTCTTTCAGGTAGTAGGCTAGCGTGGGTATGCATGGGGGGGGGGGTTCTGAAAGGGAGTGATGTTACACTTATATCCACACCATTGATATGTACAAAAAAGGGCTTACAAGATAAGAAAAAAAGAATCTATTAATGCACTTCATTTTTAAATCTAAGGCAGAGATAACTTTCATACAAGAAATGTATATGTTGAAAGAGCAATGGGAGAAAGATACAAAAAAAAAATGGGTGAAATATATTGTTGCTGCTGGTGACAGTACGGCTTCTAGGGGAGTTGCCATAGTAGTTAAAAAATCTTTTGATGGTAATATACGGAAAGGTAGCTGTGACCCAAATGGTAGATGGTGTTATTTTACTTGCAAACTGCCACCGTTTAAAAAACCTTTCTTAGTCCTGAATGTTTATGCCCCACGTTTGCATCAAATAACTTATCTATATGAGATATACAGACTCTTAGAGAACTATCCTAATTACTTCTATATCGTAGGAGGTGACTGGAATATGTTAATTAATCCAGAACTTGATAGGACAAATAAGAATAACAAGCAATCGGTTCAGGTTACTACACTAATAGCTGAAATAATGGAAGAATTTAAGTTAGCTGACCCATTTGAAAACTATAGAAATAGTATAACTACTAGAAAATTCACTTGTTATTCACCATATCACAAGTCTTTGTCTAGGATAGATGTATTTTTAATATCTGAAATCTTATTAAGTAATAGTCACATACAATAGTGAACCTAGGACAATATCGGATCATGCAAAGATAAATATTACACTAAAGTTGGGGAGCTCATTGCAAGGATCCCAAACAGTTATGAACTGGACATTAAATACTAACTTACTAAAGCTTAAAGATGTTTCACAAAATATCATAGACATTCTTATCCAAACTTATAAGTAGTAGATATACCATACGACATTCAATGGCAAGCTACAAAAGCCACTATTAGTGGTATATTAATTCAAAACGCTGCTTTCTATAAAAATTAAACAGAGAAAAAGTCATATTAATAGAATCAAAAATAAAAAATATAGTCAGAACTGCAAATAAATTATTCACCAGTACTTGAAAGTCAAATGGTTAACACTACAAGGACAACTACGTGAAATTCAAACACAGCAGTACTCAATCAATGAAATTAAACTCCTCCACAAATATGCCGAATGGGCTCAATTGCCCTCAAAAGCATTGGCAAGAATCATAAACATTAAGAATCCTCTTACCAAAAATAAAGCAACTAAATTATAATAACAAAACTTTAGAGACAGATGAAGAGATCATTGCAGCTTTTGAAGAGATATACCAAAACGATATGGCCCCCAAGACCAGTTTAATGAGTCATTATTTCATCAATTTACCGAAGAGTTACAATTTCTAGTACTGAATGAGACACAAATAAATAATCTTAAAGCTTCCTTAAGTGTAGAAGAAATCATTTCTGCTGTAAATAAGTTGAAACCAGGTAAATCACCAGGGCCTCATGGTTACATGGCGGAATTTTACAAGACTTTCAAGAAACAGTTAGCTCCTATACTACTGAAAGTATACAGATACGTAATAAAGTATGGTACCAAAGACCTGTATATCAATAACTCAAAAACTATATTTATACCAAAACCCAAATCTGATGCATCAAACCCAAATAACTACAGGCCGATAGCACTCATAAATACTGATATTAAAATTCTTTCTACAATACTAGCTAGTAGAATCAAACAAATTCTACCTCACATTATATCTTCTGAGCAGCTAGACTTTATGAACAACAGACAAATATATGACAACTCACTTACTATTGATTCAATCATTAGTTTAAAAGCGAATGATAAATGCCCTAGCTATGCACTGTCGGTAGATGCAACCAAAGCTTTTGATAGAGTAAATTTTGATTTTTTATTAAATATATTCAAGAAATTAAATATTCCTGAGGGCTACATAAACATGGTTAGGGCTTTATACAAAAATGCCACAACAACACTATCTATACATAAAAAGCAATCAAAGCCTATTGAAATAGTGAACAGTACAAGGCAAGGATGCCCACTATCACCTTACTTGTTCAATATATACATAGAACCTCTGCTGCTTAAAATATCACAAAGAACTTACCACCATATTATGAATATTTCCAAAGTCCCAATAAAGTATACAGTTTTTGCAGACAATCTTAACATTTATTTTGAATTCCCTAATACTGATTTGAATAAGATACTAAACTCCATTGAAATATTCTCAAAAATATCAAATTATGCGATTAACCCTAATAAATCCATCATATTCCCTATGAATACTCTAGGACATAAGGAATTCTATTTCCCTGAAACTGAAATTAAAGTCAGTTATAATCTCAAATATCTGGGTATTATGTTCACTCACACCCAATCTGACATGACTAAAAACAACTTGTTTAAAACCTGGTCTAACATCACTGAAGACACTAAGAGATGGTTAAACCTCAATCTATCTCCACTAGCTAAGGCTGCCATAGTTAAAATGAATATTCTTCCAAGACTATTGTTTCATTTTAGTCCTATTAACCAAAATATACCAAAAAACTTCTTCTCCAAACTTGAAACACTACTAGGAAAGTTTATTTGGCATCCAAAAAGTACAAGAATAAAATACACTAAATTAACATTACCCAAACAAAAAGGGGGCCTAGGCCTACCTAAATTCCAAACATACTACAACATACTAAACGCTAGTCGAATTATACAAATAGCAAATTTTGAACCATCCAACAAAGCATGGTATCCACTATGGATTAAAATATATTACAATCATCTAATCTCATGCAATTTAAACCCTAGAGCAGTACCCTTTCTAAATTCTAAGACTTTAAAGCATTTTAAGGTTCATCCCATAATAATAAGAAACCCAGTAATATTTCAAAAGCTGGTAGCCTCCCTAAATCTTAAAGATACTTTGGTATTGGGACAGCCAGTACACCTTAATCCTAATATTAAATTAAACAATACTATATTAAACCTGAATCAGCATCCACAAATTAAAAATATCACTGTATGGGACCAATACCAGATCAAAAGTTTCTCAGTTGACAATATTAGACAAAAACTTGAAGTAAATAAAAGCTATAATACCATAATCAACCAATTAATATACCTGATCAACACAATTACTATAAATGTCAAAATAGACAACCAAGACATGCAGGTATATCAACAAATTATTAACCTGTTACTGTCGAGATCTAAAATGTTATCAAATACATATAGATTAATAACAAAAATTAGATATCAAGATGCAATTCTATATTTCAAAATTTGGGAAGAGAAAAATAATAAGATAACTGATGAACAAAAAGCTGATGCTATTGATGCTATTGCTATTGCTGTGTCATAAATTAAAAAAACTAATTTATACCCAAATTATGATCAATAACAATGTGTATCACACACCAATTTTCTTAGCAAAATTAATCCCTCGCACTCCCCTTATTGTACCATATGCAAAACAGTGTTGCTGACACCCTTCATATTTTTTTGAGCTGTAAAAATGTTTACAAGCTGTGGTGTTCGCTAAGAACCAAGTTAGGAAAAAAAGGGATACACCAAATCTACCCTGTCATGGGAAATGGCAATTTTTCATATATTCCCTAATAATTTCTCATACGAAAATAAACACTTCATAGTCACATTGTGTGAAATGATCAAATCATATATAGCCCAAAATTGGTTAGATAGAAGTAAAATCACATGGGAAGAATTTAAAGGAATGGCTATAAAATACTTATTAGCCAGAAAATTAATTACAAGAAGCCAAAAAAAACTATCTTACTATCAGAAACAATGGAAAACGCTTTTAGAAATCCTAGGACAAAATTGATTTATGACCAAGGGACTTCACCATCAGTATTACTTTACATAATTAAGGGAAACTAAAGGCAATTATTATAGAAATGCCCACAATAACAGTGTACAGGTCATGGCAAACACATATAAAATGAACATTAAGGTGACATCAATGTATATATTGTACATAGTTAGTGCAAGACAGAATGTTTATTTAGGTAGACTAGAATATCTGGTTGCAATGTTTTAATATCACATTTTCAATATGTTGTATACTATCTTTATGTAAATGTCTGTTTTACAGCTCATTAAGAGCAGCTTGATTATTAGATAATTCTGTATAATTGTTACCCTAACATTGATGATTTATGTTATGTATATCGTATTTGGACGACTGAAACTTGATATTCCAAGTAGCTTGTATGTATATGTTCTGTGTCATTCTTTTCTTGTATTTAAATAGAAGTGAAATGCAATAAAAATTATATTTGAAAAAAAAAAAAAGATTTATTTCTCATCTGTTGCACATGTGAGCCCTTATCTTGGAACACTGTGTAGATAAGAAGGCTAATCTGTACTATGGCTACCTGCAAATTGTACCTACACATAGCCTGTGCATAATATATGTGGCTGTATGGCTACACTGTAGCTGTGAGAAAGCAGCCCACAATGGGAACTACCTATCCATATGCTATCCTGTATGTTCCAAACATATATGCTGTTTGTGTCTACTGTGGGGAAAACAGTATTAGGTCTCCTCATGTGTACCTCCAACACTATAAGCCAATAACTCACTGTCACCTGTGACCTCCCATATGACTCCTATTCATTATGTCTGTGAAGCCTGCCCTTTCTGTGTATACCCCTGGGGGGTCTTTTTGTAGCAGCAACTCCAGCTGTATACATGAATATATGTGTCCCTAGCACTAGACTGCAGTATCACTGGAGAATACTAATGGAGTCTACTGCATTTCTGTCCCTCTCCAAATCTGTATTTAACAATAATCCATGACTAGGAGTGGATATCACAGGATTTAGCCATGGTTGGTGTGGTTTGATCACAAGGGTGATAACTGAGTAATCAAGCAAAGTCAACTGTGGGTAGATCCTGTAATACCCAAAACCAGTGGGGAATTATTGCTATGAAACATGGCATTATTTAAGAAAGAAATTGTTTACTTTTCTTAAATAATGTGATTGTACAATAGAAATGTAATATTCTTTCACTTTCAGCAGTACAGCAGTCAAAACTGATGTACTGCACATGCATGTGGCATGCATGTTGGCATGCTTGTCTGGTACATAAATGAAGTGCTGGAAGCAGAATGGAGGAGATTTTTTCTTTGCACTTTATCCCCTTTGTGTGTGTGTGTGTGTGTGTGTATGTGTGTGTGTGTGTGTGTGTGTGTGTGTGTGTGTGTGTGTGTGTGTGTGTGTGTGTGTGTGTGTGTGTGCTTTTTTTTTGTCAAGCGTGAAATTTTAATGTCTAGCATTATTGACTGATGGAAATCCTCAGTGACATAAAACATTTATGAGAGAGTGGAGAGAAATAAGTGGAAAATGAAGGACATTATGTAAATCTCTAGACGGCTGACGGGCATGATTATCATACCTTTCAACTATCTAGACTTTTGCTGAATGCATTTTATTTTTCTCATATTTTGCCCTGTTCCTCATAAACATTTTCCCATTTACTCACCCACACTCACAGGCCATTTACTGCTGAAGGTGAAGAAAAATTAACACTCTAGCATATTTTAATCTTATCAGTGTAATAAATCCCTGCAAAGATTCAGAAAAGCCCATAACCATAAAATTAAATGTTGTGATTCAAGTCAAGTATTTAGAATTCAGAGACCTTGTATTTGTATCCATGAACATTCTACCTCACTGATTGTTTTTGGTGGTAAACCATCTGGTGGGGGGGGTTCTTCCCATTCCATTCACTTCACTCACTCCGCTCCCTTACCCTGCCCCCATGTCCCACCCACCCCCAGCACTTCTACTCAAATCCCAAGCAAACCACTCCCCCTTATTCATATGATCCAATTATATGCAATTCTAACTTCTCCACACCCACATTTCATGCCCACCGTACCTACTTTTATTTAACCAAACTTATCTGCTTTCCCTTACATCCATCACCTTGAAGTCTCATCTCCCTACTATGCTTCATCTTACTATACTTCACAATCACAATACAATCACCAACTCAAACTATATTACATTAACTCCAGGCTTATCATCTTTTCTTCTTCTGTACACACAGCAGACTTACATTGCACCATAAGTTTACTACTGACCAATCACATCTCCCACACCCCTCATTATTACAAACCACAAGGCAAAACATCTAGTTACACTATAAAGCCCTCCCTGAAGTCAAAACATTTCCAATGTTACCTTAAGCTGCTCACATATCACTAGATAGTATATATCTCTATTTACATCTGATAGTACAGTCTAAAACATAAATACCACTTTTACTATTTATAAACCCACCATCACAGTTGACATGCTCCTTCTAACCGCCACAGCAACCAACCTCAGCAGATACGGCAAGGGCACAGCACCAAAAAGAGTATCACATTCCAAAAAAGTAATGCCAGCCCAAAGTGGTGTGCAAAAATGTCATATTAAAATATAATTTTTACACACCACTTTGGGCTGGCATTACTTTTTTGGACTTCTAACCTGCCTAACCTCTTTACTCTTAATTCTCAACTTCGCTACAACTTTATACTTGCATACCCCCACACACACCAATAAACCTCAACAACCTCCTCCAACTATCTCCCCAATAAACAACACAGCTTCTCAGATATCTCCTCCCAGCTTTTCCCCTATACCCTCCCATATTATTTAAGCCATGGACTGGCCTCCTCACCTCCTAAGAAACCACACGTGACACCATCACCTATTTATATAAAACACTTTCCATGGTACTCATTCCTTATTAACTATCTTCTCAAATGTAGAGACATACATCCTAACCCAGGCCCATCCTCTAATCCTAACCACAAGAGTAACCCTAAAGATTTAAACATACTTACACTGGATTTTAAAAGTATATGTAATAAAATAGCCCCACTGCATGCCTGGATTGATCAAAATAAACCTGACATACTAACCCTTACTGAAACATGGCTATACCGCAATGTAAAAGTCTCTGAGATAATAACTCCAAACTATGCAATAACCAGAAGGGATCGATCTAAAAAAAGGGGGAAGGTATATCCCTTCTATATCCCTCTATGTTCAACATCACACCCTTCACCAGTAATATACCCATCTTTTCTAATGCTGAGTTACTAATCTCTTTTTTGAACCTCAGCACATCAAAAAGGATTTGCATAATAGTAATATATATCGCACCAGGTCACAATATACCAGTGTTGGAAACTATTTTATCCTGGACATCCCAAACAATAAACCTTGAAACAACAATCTTAGGAGATGTTAGAATGTTTTTTTCTGAGCTTATCTATACTCCAACAAGATACAGCAAAGATCATACCTGCCAATCCACCATAGACTGGATCCTAGTATCCCACCCTGCCAATTACCCCTCCTCCAGTACACTGTCTAGCTCCCTGAGCAATCAACTGCCAGCTTATTCCCTTAGAACAAACTCCCAGTAACTAAGAGTACACACTGTAAAATCAGTTAGGAACTCAGCTAATTTTTGCAAGCATAAATTCAACAATCTCCTACATGAAATAGATTGGACAGCCCTTAAGCGATTACCCCTTAATGATGCCGTACTATACTTTAATAATACCTTCTTTCACTTACTTAATACCCTAACTGACACTCATTGGAAAATAATCAAAAAGAACTTAGCACCATAGTTCTCTAATGAATGTAAAGACCAGATGAAGCAAAGGGACCTAGACTGGATGACCTGGAAACTAAACAGAAATGAACAAAATCATGTAAATTTCAAAACATTACTTAAAGTGACACAACTAATCAACAGAGATAAGAAGTCATACTATTCCCCGCTTCAGCTTCCTCAAGGCTCCATCCTCGGACTCTTAATCTTCAACATTTTCACAAGCAACCTTCACACTGTCTCTCACCATGGAACCGTCATTCAATAAGCTGATGATTCCACCATAAGCTGTACTACTCAATCAGTACCAGAACTACTTTCAAAAACTCGGCAGTCATTTACTGCTGTTGAATCCTGGCGAAGAAATACCCAACTCTTTCTTAATCCAAAGAAGACTAAAATAGTACTCTTTCACCCCAAAAACACTGCCCCTGTCACTGATCATTTCAACATCCTTGCATCTGACAACACTGTCACAGAAATAGTGCAGAAAACCAAACTTCTAGGAGATATCATTGAGAATAAACTTTCATTCGACCCCCATATCCACAAAATGTAAAGAAAATTTATCAAAAACCGGGACTCCTGAATAGAAACAAGCATTTTTTTACTGCAGCAACCAAAACTACCCTTGCAAAAACATTTTCACTTCTGTCCCTTCTTTATGGTGCTCCTATCCTAACTGCTTGTTTATAGCCTGTTTAAATTGTAAGTGTTATTCTAAGCCTCTTAATTTTGGTTTAAGCACTTGGGCTTTAAGCTTACCCCTTAGCTCTCCCTGTCCTTCTGTTTCAGATTCTGAAAAATATGGATGGGCAATTTCCTACAGTTTCTCCTGCCAGTCTGGTTGATATGGACATCCTGAGACAGTGTAGCAACTGCCTTATGTACACAGACAACCACCTACTACTACCACCTAGGAATACAATTTGCAAGAGATGCAATTACATTAGGAACCTAGAGACCATGCTCTTTCGCTCACAAGCCAGTATATCAGGCACTGAGAAGGTTGTCAACACAATCACTACACCTCAAACACCGCCCACATCTACACAACACACACCCACATACGTGGAGGTCCTCAACAAAAACATACCCAAACAAAGGAGATCTCTGAGGCAAAAACACACACGATCTCCACAGCCCTCCACACCACATACCACACATAGTTCACAAACCTGTGTCTCACAACCACTAAGGCTTAACCATACACCCAACATATTAGTCATAGGAGACTCCATTGTGAGACACACAGATATGCCTTTCACCAGGCAGGATAAGGAGAAATTCAAGGTTAGTTGTCTGTCAGGGACCAGAATCTGCCATATCACACACACACTCAAGTTTCTCAACAACAGGTACTGTTATGACTCTGTCATAGTCCATGTTGGTATGAAGGACATGACAAATAACTCCCTGGACTATATGAATAGAGACATGATTGAACTCATTGAATATGTGTCCCAGGCAGGTATGTCCCTAGCCTTAAGCAGCATTATGCCATCACACAGAATGATGCCTAAATGCAAACAGAAAATGATTGACTTTAACAATTGGCTTAGTTTCTGGTGTCATTACAGGGGGATCCAGTACCTGACAGACTGGGAAGATTTGATCGACAGACCACAATGCTTTGCCAGAGATGGCCTGCATGTCTCTCACTTGGGCTTCATGCTTCTGGCAAAGGCACTTGCCTCCTCCATAGTGCCTTTTTTAGAAAAAGTGATGAGGTTAAAACTACCATCATCAAAATTTCAACAAAACCCAAATTAAAGGTCATGCTGCTAACCACTAGGAGTCTAAACATGAAACTGTACTCATTGCAAGCATTCTTAAACCTGGAAAATGCTGACATCTGCACAATCACAGAAACCTGGTTCAAAACTGTGGAGAGCACCCCAGCCATACCTGGTTATTCATCTTGTCATACATTCAGACCCCAAACTGTGTGTAGTAAAGGCAAAGGAGGTGGAGTTTCAACATATATTAAAGGCATACACACCTCCAGGCTGTCAAACAATATGACACACAGGAGACACTCCAGGTGCAGTTAACCATTGACAAGACCCCTATACAAATCATAGTTAGCTACTGGCCCAATAATCTGACTTTAAATGCCCAAACTGCCTATCTAGACCTCTTTGAATCTATCAAGATTCAACCCTTTACCCTCATCCTGGGTGACTTTAACTGCCACAACATAAATGCCCATAGATTCCTCGATTTTGTCAATGCGAATGCTTTGAAACAGCCAGTTGATACCCCCACAAGAGGTGATAATATCTTGGATTTGGCATTAGCCAGCATGAGTAACCACTGCAGCATCCCTGAAGTATCATCCTCCCTTGTAAGATCTGACCAGAAAGTGGTCACGTTTGAAGTCACCATCTCCACCGACCACCATCTAGCTAGGATCAAACAAAAAAACTTCTCCAAAGCTGATTACAGCCTCCTGAGGGATGGTATAAATGGCTTTACACCCCCCCTCCTCTCTAGGAACTGGCACCTGTATCCAAAATTATACCAAATTACTACACGAACATTTATACTGATGCATGGAATCAGGAATACCTGACAGGACTAAATCATCCTCTGCAAGGAAGAGTAAACCTATCTGGTGGACATCCGGAATAAATAAACTCTATAACAAAAGAAAAAAATTGCTGTCCTGGACCAAGAAGGAGCAGATGTCCAACTGGAACAATCTCTCATTAGCCTAAACAAGCAAATAAGAGCACTAGTGAAATCCTCCAAAGTAAACTTCAAGTCCAAATTGGCCACATCTACTAGAGACAATCATACGGTCTTCTTCACATATGTCAGTAATCTCAAAGGTAGCATCCAGATCTGAATTCATACCCTGTCTCTAAATCATGGAATTCACTACCTCTACCTACCAGGTCTATGCCTGGCCTAACCAATTTTAAAGCCTCTAAAAAATCATCTCAAAATACATGGCTCTGTTTCTGCATAAAGCCTGTCTAATATTCAGCTGTTCCTCTTCATCCACATTAGCCTCATCCTCCTCTTCTGTCACATTTCACATAGTCTGCAAAATCCTAAGGCTGTCCTAACTCCTTCTCTGTTCCTATACCATATCCTTAAGATACTGCTCGGCCTGTGATGCCTCTGTTCTTCTTAACTCCTCACTATCTTTCTGCATCACTAACTTTCTGGCTATTATTTTCATAACTGAAACCAGCATTCTATTTTTTGTGTACTATAACAGTCAATGTCATACATTGCACTACCTACATACATACTATTTTGGACACTATACTCAGGCTATGTATATGGTGAGAGGGACCATTACTGTATATAATGTTTTAACTCTAAATAATTGTATAGATGTGTAGTATATATATTGTAATATATTGTAGCATAGTTTATGTTCTTTCAACCTATTTTTGTATAGTATTTCTATTATAATTTTTATTGTATTGGATTATATTGTATTTGTATTGTACTGTATATGGAGCTTTTCTCCCCAGGCTTCTGCTGAAAATGGTTTCTGTAGACTCAGTCAGACTACCCCAGTAAACAAATATCAAATAAATAAATAAATAAATAATATCTGGTAGGATGGAGTTAAGCAGCATATCCCAATAGAAAGTCCAGACACTCAACAATTCATCTGTAGTCTGACTTTTTTTCCATTGGCAATAGCTTGATTTACAATGGGTACACTTGACTGGACATTCCAATCAGCATGCACACTTTTGAATAGAAATGACCTTTTATTGTTTAATGTTGAATGTATCTGTGGCAACCAAGTATTGCAAATGATAACGTATTGCACCATCAGTCACTGGCCTACAACTATGTTTCTTGCTTCCACAGGTATCATTAAGTTTTCAAGTAAGGGTGGGGTGGGATAAATAGCAGAGGCTGGACAACTTCAGCTGAACTGAGAACGATCTCCTACTACAGGCACTCAGAATCCAGGAGTGCTACCTGTGGAGGAGATGAGGTACTTATTAACTGCTACATATCACATCTGGGAGACATCAATACTGTTGGTGGGCAAAATTGTACAACACAACAATGTCAGAGGTGTGCCAATGACAATATTAATTGGGCTTACAAAAATCAGTACATTGTGGCAGCAGAAAGGTTAGACACTGGGGGTGGACCTTCCACTGCATGAATAACTGATGAGTAGGAGCTTCAAATATTCCTGTATTGAAATGATGAATGGAAGGTATCATAGCTGCTGGAGAGGACACATGTTACAGGAGTGGCCTACTGCTATGTGTTTCAAACAGATAAAGAGAGAAATTCACTAAGTCAGTAACCATACTGAACGTGCATATAGAAGCAGTGCACATACAGAGTATAGGCATGGCACATCTAACAATGTATATGTTTTCCATAGCTATGTCAGGTGTGCAGGCACACAGAAGTGGTAGCAGAAGTACATGCCTGTTTTATATCTGTATAATGTGTACCATTGTTTGCATGTGAAACACATGGCTTCACATGTAGTATGAGTATTCAGATTCACTCTGTTCTGTCTTCTAGTACATAATCAAAGGCTGGAGAATTGCTGTGATGACACCTGTACAGGCTGGGTTCAGGATAACTGATTGATGTTAATACCTATGCAGGATCTGATGATGATGAGAAGACATAGATGTAGTCAGAGTTAGATGACATACAAGTGCTGTTTGTCTTCTTCCTGGGTGGTCCTATACACATTGTTCAGGGTAAAGGTACTGCCTTACCCACAGCTGAGTTACAGATTGCACACCACAAGTGCTTATCTTCTTCATCAGGGGGCATCCTTGGTGACTGAAAGCAGCAGCACTGCTACCCCACTGGTGTTAGTAACAGAGACGCTCTATATCCAAAGTAGGTGGACCCTAAGTATGGCAGCCTAACAGGGGGTGCTGGTACTACCACATGTAACAGCTAGTCCCTGATGTGCAGGTAGTGCTAGGGCTCAGTCAGCACGTGTGAAGGACTAACCTTCAAGCACATTCTGCTTCTGGACATGCTGTAGTGCTTGTTTCCCTGAGGATGTCACCCAGCACTTTAAACAAATTGTTGAAGCCATGTACTTAGCCTCATCAGGTGAATGGTGGCACATATTGGTGCCATATTCATCCTCATGCAGAGGACTTCAAGTACCAACACTGTCTAGGGGTAAGTCCGTGGTTGGAGGTAGGTATGTATATGGGGTGGTCATACTAGGAAGCTATCAGTGTTAACCCGGAGTACTCCTGCAGGTCTAGTAGTATCTCCCTCCACCACCCCTCATTGTGGGTGAAGATGCCTAATAGTCTCCAGAAGTAGGACACTTCACCAGCTGACACCATGCAGGTCCTATTTTTGCAGTAGTTCTACAGCCCTCTCATATGGGTTTTCAAGCTTATGCAGAGGCCCTAAATCACAGTCATATAGTAGCACCCTCCCAGTCACAGTTCAGTAGGGCCACCCTCTCAGTGTCTCCAGATGGTGCTAAGTAAGGCAGAGAGTACACCTTGCCAAAACACCTCTCTACTCACTTCCAATGACACGGCCACTCATATAGGTTATGACATCTCTGTAACTCAGTCCACCCCTTCTGCTTTGTGGTCTGTGTAGAGATGTATAATGCACAATATGCCTTGATCATACATTACCTAGCATAGTCTTTAACTAGCACAGTATGTATCGTGTTTAATCTGTGTGACAGCGCACTACCTCTGAGTGCCCATCATCAGTTTGTAGACTAAAACTACCTTTGTTTCCATATACTGTCTCCATTGATGGCTAGGGGTGTATGCTGCACTTGCTACTCACTGCCTTTTGGCCTCACTGTTGCTTCTGATTGAGGTTGGTGTGTCACCTGGGACAGCAGATGCTGGGTAGGTCTGAGGGTTCTTGGGGCAGATAGCTGGTCTGCCTGCTTCCTAGTAATTATATTAAGTAGCACAGAGCATGTTATAAACATCTCATATACTGTGCCAGTCTTACTGTAATAACCCCCAGACATATCCAAGCAACAGAACTGGGCCTATACCTGGCCAAATTCATACTCTACAATGCTTCTAGTCTGCACATGGGTAGTGTGTTATACTGTAGTTCAGCTATGCTGTGTGGGTACTATACAGGCATCATCAGTTAAGGCTCCAGTGGGTATCCAGTATCCCCTGACACACAGTGGGAATTTATGGTGAGGTGAAATATTTGTCTCTGTATATGCCTAATTAACTTAGTTGTCTTTGGCGCTGTATAAGTCTGATTAGCATAGTGCCTACACTTCCCAACTACATGGCTGTATGAAATTCTAGCAAGCAGGAAGTGGCAACACTAATGACTTGTATGCCAGATGTGGACATCATGATTCAGTGATATATCTCAGTCAATGCTTGTACAACATGTTCGTCTACGTAACATGGTATGTCAGCTGCTGGTTCATTATCTGGTAGTTAGCGATGTGCTGTTAATACCATTTTTATTTGTGGTGCCTGCTGCTATCTTGAGCTAGTGGGGAAGTGATAGCAGCACTTACAAGCACTGCTGGCACACCCAACCACATCTGCTTTACCAAGCATCTTTGCTTGCTGTAACTTTACAGATTCCTATATGCTTTTTGCTCTTATAGTGCTGCACAACTTCATATGCATTTATTTTTCCTTAATTCTATAAATCATAACCTGTTCTCAATGACATCTATTTGCATCTCACTATACCATTATTAGACTGCACACCTTAATTTGCATGTGGCCATTTGACTACACCTATTCCCATGCTGTTTTTCCACACTGTTCAGTAGATCTAGTAAGTATTAGGAATGACACTCTTGAATTTTACCACTTTGTGCACAACAGCTTGAAAATTAACTACAAATACTGGACTTAAGCATAGCTAACTTCTATTTCAATATATTATCCTGCCATGTTTGAATATATTTATATTAATTATCACTTCTCAGCTTGCTTTACTATGTCAGTCTATTCAATGTTTTTATCTGATTAAATATAGCATTATCTTTGGCTATAATAATCATGCATATGAATATAACCATACTGAAGGTATCCCATTCAGCCCTGAATGATAATTCAGAAGTCTCATTATTAAGTCAGTATTGTTTAATCTTATCCTGGATAAAGCGTTAAAGTTTCTGACTTATTATAAGAACTGATACATTTCCTGGTTGATAAATTTCACTTAGCACATTATAGGCAAAATATAAGTAGTGAAAGTTTGAAGCAAATCTCAAGAGACTAAAAAGTAATCAGTAAAACAACTCATTTTGAAACAATGGGCCAAATTCAGGAAGCCTCCGTGTAAAAGTTATAACTCTTACACGGAGGCTGCAGTGAAACTGTGTGATGTCAGCATGTCATGCATATGCATGAGGTGCATGAGGCATGCTGAATCACACTAGCAACTCTTACACGGTCCGTGTAAGAGAGTAGGGGGCGTGTCTGTAGGCTAAGCCCTGCAAGCGGACACGCCCCCGGAAGACTAGAATGGCTGAAAGTAAACAGCCACGAGATGCCATGGAAATGTGAATAAACACACTACACAACACATGCCCCGATAGACCATCACTGTATAAAGTGAAGAGATGTTATAAAATTAAATTAAAACCTTTTTTGTTTTAAACCCGTAAATGTTTGCTACTGTGTGCCGTGCAGTGGTGTGCTACTAGCGCAATCACAGTTAGCAGTCAGTGGAAAAGGATATAAGAACTAAATATGCAAAGGAAGCCAAGAAGTAATAGCTTAGCGGTAGAGTTGCTGGCCTAAGAGTAGGCAGGCAGGGTTCGAGCCCCCACAACAACCTTTTTTTTTTTTTTTTGTAAATAAGCACTAAAAAGCCCCCTGACAGTATTGTACAAATGTAAATGTATTCCCTTTTGTAAAATGGAATGAAATGGAGCATATATTCCGAAGTAACACAAGAATAAAAATAGTCAGAAATGTACTGATAGCTAAGCTGCTGTGAGACGGAGTGCCCGTAGCTGAGTAGTGTTTAAAAAGCTGCAAACTGCGTGCCCGTTGATAAGCACCGGTTTAATAGGCTGAACCCGTTTGCAACTAGCTGTGCTTAGCTGAACATGTGTGTCACTAACCAATTAAGGTTTACCCCAGCGCACACCGTTTGCGCGGCGCTCCCACAAGCTAACTGCCAGTGCGCATGCGTTACCTCCGCGCAAACGAGCGCAGACCTGGTTTTAAGTGCTTAAAAGTGCTTTTGGCATGTTTGATTGACAGGTCCTCAACTCATATTTTTCAGGAAAATCAAAAATCAGTTGTCAGATTCGAACCCAGGATACCATACACTAGAGTCAAGGTACTAAACCACTAAGCCATGACAGCAATACCTAGAAAGGCAGAAATAGTATATATATGGGATAAAATCCAGAATGGAGCATGATAAAGCATTTCCAGTGAAGTAGATACAATTCCAAAATGGCCAATCAGAGAAATGTGCGGGAAAAGCGGCATATATAAGCCCCATAGGTGGGAATACACAGCAGAAACGATTGTAGAACAGACCTGCAGTTAGAATGAGTGGAGTAGGTGAGGGACGTTGCTTTCGAGCACAGCGTTGGGGCATTGAGGAGTCCAGATACATGGTCTGGCTCCTTGTCCATCATCACGAGGCCCAACTCATGCAGGGCCAGGTCTCATGGGGAGTGTATAGGGCAGAGGCATGGGACCAGTTGGCTCGTGATCTGACCAGTGCTACTGGCATTCCACGCACTGGTGAGCAGGTCCGTCACCACCATGCGGACCTGAAGCGACGCAAGGAAGACCAGTTGACTGAATGGATCCAGGAGGCCCGGGATATGCCCAACGCCCCACTACTGAGTAAGTTACATTTTGCTTATGTATGTAAGGATTTCAACTGGCCGATACCATGGAGATGTGTAGTCCAATATTACTTCTTTCGTATTACAGCTGCAGGTGTCCGCTCTGCGAATCGCGAGATGTATGGCCGTAGGCTGGTGCGGCTGCGCCACCATGCAGGTTAGTAACCCCACCCATTACTTGTAAATAAATATTGTACTGTAGCATGTATCAGAACACTGCAGTGTATTGATTAAAAGTAATATAATGTGCAAGCAGGAATTGTAAGTCTGCAGGTATGGCTGCAACAAGTTCATCAGTATGCAAGTGTAACTGGAAATATAATTGATATAATTAAACAGTGCTGTAATACAGATGTCCCACCATTAATTAAAATAGTGTAACCTGCAGTAGTCTCGAGAGTACAGCTTCAGAATCTGAGGTAGTCAAATGTGAGATATATCCCCTGTTGAAATGCTGAATCATGACAGAAGTGAGGCTGTTGGAAAGTGTTTGAATCACCACCAGTCTAACATGTGAACAAAGCCTAGAAGTAGCAACCTGAACTGAGAAGTTGCAGGATGTGTGAGAGTGACAGAAAGGGTCATGTATGAATAAATAAAGTAGTAATAACCCCTGAATATAGTAGCCCCAGTGTGTTTCTACAGAACTAAATGCATGTGGGAAGTACAACTTAATATCCCAAACTGATTTCAGTGTGTCAGAATCTGGAATGTCTAGGCCAAATGCTGTATATGGTGATCACAGTAAACAATTTGCAGATAGAATGAATGATTATCTGACAGACTAAACAGCCATAGTTGTCCCCTGTCCTGTCATCAAAGTGTAGCAGGATGATGTATCTGATCAAATTCAAAATAAGTAGGATAGTGATGTATTTGTAACAGGTGTAGCTTGACAGTCAAATAAAATTTATTTTGAAACATCAGCCTCAACTTAATTGTGTACCTATTACAAATGTAAATCAATGTGTAACATATGAATGTGTCATCACTTTCTATCTCCGCCCAACCCTATAATTCCATATAACAACACCCACTAAATAATGGTATGTGAACATTTCATTAATCATGGACATTTGTCCGTTTCAAAAATATATGCATGTCTGTTCGTGCATGTGCCCTGTTCATACCTGCAAATCTGATGGCCTGTTGCCATTAATCAACCCTGCATGTTGTTTGACTGTGTATTTCTGTTCAAATAATGCATGTGATATTGATATGCCCCTTGTTCAATGGTGTTAATATCTGGGTGTTTGTTTGATGGGAATACCAATGCATGCTGTTACAACTAATCTGAATGGAATAAAATGCCACTAACCCAAACTAACATAACAACTCACAAACCTAGAACGCTTGGGAAGGCGGGTCCCAGTGGACCCACCTCTCCCACCTCAGCTGGCGCCTGCACCTGGCACTAGTGCCCAGGCCGGACCCCCATCCGGTGGCCCTGTGCCACCTTCGGGTGGAAGCGCTGCAGGGGATGGGGCCGGTCCCCCCTCTGCAAGTGTGGCCGGAGGGGTTCGTCCACTCACCCTCCAAGGTGTCCGGTCTGTGGTGTGAAGGGAGATCCAAGACTCTGTTCTTGGGCCCCTACGCCAGCTTGAGGCTCGTGTGGCACAGCTAACGGCCCGGCCGTTGCCCCGCCTACACAGCCCCCAGCACAGCCCCGTCCTGGGCTGTGAAGGAACAGTGGCAACTGCCTATGGGTGGGGATATCAGTTCCACTGTTGCCATCTGTGGGCTCATGCATCTTGGAAATCCCAACCTCCGTCCCCGTCAATTGTGTAACCCCCCCACATGTGTCATACACCGCCCCTGTATGCGTCTCATCTGTCTTGTCTGTTAACCTACCCAACCTACCTCCCCAGCTATACCGACTTCCTTCACCTGACATACCACTCTCACCTGAAAAAAAAAAAGGGCACTCTGTACCCACAAAAAAATTACGCCCCATACATAGCTGTCCATGTCACACACATGTCTGCTTGACATTGAAACTGTTAATTACAATTGGCTTTACAACAAACATTAATGTTGTCCTGACACCTCTCTCAGGGGTGAAAGGTTTCAAATGTCTCACCAAAATACATGGAAATGCACAGCTGTTGCTGCTAAAGACATGGGCATCTATGGGCCTTACCTACATCCCTCCTGCAAATCCCATGCTTGTTTCCCTACTGCCTTACCCTCTTTGTGACCCCTTTTTCACCACTTTCCTGTCACCCCCTTTTCTTTTCTTTCAAAGAAATTAGCTGGGTGTGCTTGTTAGCGGAGCTCACCGCCAGTGCGCATGCGTGAGCTCTGCGCAAACGAGCACAGACCTGGTTTAAAGTGCTTAAAAGTGCCTTTATGGCACTTTGATTGACAGGTCCTGTACTCAGTTTGAAAGTTTGCTAAGAAAAATAAATTCCCACTGTCAGTCTCGAACCCAGGACCTTGGTAACATTAGTCTGTATGACCTACCACTAAGCCATGCCTGCTTTACAAGAACACAGTGCTAAAATAAATATAACATGTAATAGTAGGAATCAGTATAAAGGCAATATAGGAGATGTACTATCCAAAGCATGTCAGGTAGAGTTTTAATGGCCAAATTACTGGATTCCCATACTAGTTCAGTGTGAACAGAAACAGCCCTGCTACCTGTTAGCTTGTACATAATAACGTAAGGTAATGTACATATGTGAAGGTATGTATATCTACACATACATATATATAAATATATATTAATACATATGAAATATAGTCGTAGGTCTCAGTAGCCATACACACTCACTACAGGAAACAGTGAACATAATTGCAGCAACCTGAATCTGCAACACAGCCTGACCCCTGTGTGACCTACTTACCCTTCTAACTGCTTAAAGGTGGCCTCAGCACTTTGATTGACAGGTCCTGTACTCAGTTTGAAAGTTTGCAAAGTAAAAAAATTCCCACTGTCAGTCTCGAACCCAGGACCTTGGTAACATTAGTCTGTATGACCTACCACTAAGCCATGCCTGCTTCACAAGAACACAGTGCTAAAATAAATATAACATGTAATAGTAGGAATCAGTATAAAGGCAATATAGGAGATGTACTATCCAAAGCATGTCAGGTAGAGTTTTAATGGCCAAATTACTGGATTCCCATACTAGTTCAGTGTGAACAGAAACAGCCCTGCTACCTGTTAGCTTGTACATAGTAACGTAAGGTAATGTACATATGTGAAGGTATGTATATCTACACATACATATATATAAATATATATTAATACATATGAAATATAGTTGTAGGTCTCAGTAGCCATACACACTCACTACAGGAAACAGTGAAGATATATGCAGCAACCAGAATCTGCAACACAGCCTGGCTCCTGTGAGACCTACTAAGCCCTTTAACTGCTTAAAGGTGCCTCCAGCACTTTGATTGATAGGCCCTATACTCAACTCAAAAGCAGAATATGAGCATACTAGTAGGCCCTACCACAAGACCATTGTAACACTAGTCTGTATGACCTACCACTAAGCCATGACTCTCATACAGGAATATAGTGCTAAATAAGTGGAACATGTAATAGTAGGAATGAAGATAAAGGCAATATAGTATGTCTACTACCCAAAGCATGTCATGCAGACTTTTATAGTCCCAATTACTGGATTCCCATACTAGTGTAGTGTTAACAGAAACAGCCCTGCTAATTGTTAGCTTGTACCCAATAATGTCAGCTAATGTACATATATGAAAGTATGTATATGTACACAGATATATATATATATTTATATAGCAATACATATGACATATAGTTGTAGGTGTCAGTATGCATACACACTCACTACAGGGAACAGGCAAGATAAATGCAGCAACCTGAATCTACAACACAGCATGAAGCATGGGAGATGTACTAACCTTCACACTCACAAAACACTGTCAACAGCATACCAGCATGGTCCACGCCTACAATCTGAAAGGGCAACGCCTATCTCACATACCCTTTTATAGCAGTGTCCTGAAATCACAGTGAGACATGCAATCAGTACACACCCAGCTGCATGCAATTAGCAAATGCTGCCTTACAATTGGTGCAGAGGCCATCACATGGACCTATGCAGATACCTACAAAAGCATTGAGTACCCACACTACACTCACACAATACATTCATTGCACAAACACTACGGATAAAGAGAGAGAGAGAGACAGAGAAAGCAACCAAACAACCAAACAACCAAACAAATATTAGGACTGCCAGCAGCAAAAGCAGCAGCAAGCAGCAAGCAGCAAGGAGCAAGCAGCAAGCAGCACCACTGGCACAGCAACAGCTGCCACAAACACAGGTAATGCAAAGTAGCAGGTTAATCCTGTGTATACTGTGACACCTCCAAATGTATCATAGTTCACTATCTATAGGTATGTCCATGAGATAGGTTGTGTGTACATAGTCATGAAATATAAACATATGTAATATTGTTGTACATGTGGGCCATAACTAACACTTCCATAGCTTAGAACACAAGGCCAGTTGTGCATATGATGCAGTAGTTCCCAGGGTCAGTAGAGGTTCCTCCTCATTGGTGTGGGACCACTGTGTATGTATGGCACTGTTCAGGTACATATCCTGTAGTATGGCCAGGGATTAATATCAGTCTGTCATGTGGTGCTATGTCCTCCAGGGGTGAATGTAGCACACATCCAGGGATACCATTTCGTAACAGTGATGATATGTGTTCTGCAATGATGAGGGTGGCTCTCACCTGGACATGTGAGAGGATATGGAGGTTACAGTCATCTGGGATAACTAATAACACGTGTGTAGGACAATGGGGGTACCTGCACCTAAACTGTCTGCAACAATGTTGCCAATATCTGTGCATTTGGTGAATGTGAAGCATCTTAACACTGCAGACAACAGATGCCTTCCCGTCATGTGAATCTGCCCTGTGCTGCAGTAGCCTCCTACTATTGTTATACAATATGCCTGTATCTGTAGTCCACTGGACAGGATTAATAAGTGGTGTGCAGTTGTTCTGGGTTAGATATCTGTGTGCACAGTACATGCAGTATGTGGGATGTCTGTGGTAAGCATATGCAAAGGTGCTGGCGGTGTGTGTTGTGGCTTCCACTGGCCCAGTGGGCTGCATGGATAGCATCACTGTCATAACTACTGAATAACTGTGTAATTACATGCATACATAGCAAGGTAGTGTACTGTGCTTGTGGTGTTGTTCGGATATGTATATCCAGGCTGAGTAATGTGTGTCCACATCACAGGGTTGGATGGCAGCACACATCCAGTATGTATGGATGAACACCCAGAATGTGTCAGACGTGTCACCTGTGCAGAAGTATCTGGCCATTACCTGTGCATCCCCACAACACACACACATGCAACATATGGCAGAAGTACTATAGCAGTACACACATGTTCATAGGTTCATACTAGGCTATCTGCCCGAGGGCATTTACAAGCCTAGCCCATCGTTTGTGGCTTACGCCACCCCTTTAGTATGGGGAACTATACCCATTATTTTGCTGTGCCTCTGTCGAGCAGTGACACTGAGGTAATCCCTGGGGTATATCTGCGATCTCCCATCCATTGGTCAAGATTTCTCTTGAACAAGGCCAGCGAGGTGCTCTGCCTCACATATACCGGATTTTGTTCCACAGCATAGGAGTCTTTGGGTGATGAATCTATCCCTCCAGCATGTCCTATTAATAGCCGTGTTGAGGTTTAAGTCTCCCGCCCTTGTGGCTCTGATGGATCTAGATTTTATGAGGTGAAGCATATTCATCAAATCTGGGTTTGACATGGCCTTGTATGTTAGGCAAAGGTCACCTCTGAGCAAGCGGTAAGTGACTGAATAGAACATACATGGACATGCTGGAGGGCATATTCTAACCGAGAGGCTCCCTTCAGTCTGTAATGAGCTCGAACAGTTGAGAATGAACAGTTCATAGGTTCATACTAGGCTATTTGCCCTAGGGCATTGGTAAGCCTAGTAGAATGTGTTTGTCTTTGCCACCCAATTACAAGTTATGCTGCTATGCCCTTGTCCGACTTTAGTATACTGTGCCTCTGTCTAACAGTGACATAGAAGTGATACCTGGGGTACAACTATGATCTCCATCCACTCATCCAGATTCCTATGGAAGAGAGTCAATGAGGGACTCTGCCTAACCAGTAGTGTGAGCTCATTACAGAGTGAAGGGAGCCTCTCGGTTAGGAATATGCCCCTCCAGCATGTCCATGTATGTCAGTGCTGAGGTCCAGCTCTCCTGAGCATGTGGCTGTATGGGACTCTGATTGCCTGAGGTGCATCACGTTCATTACTGCTAGGTAGGACATGGCTGTATATGGCACGCACAGATTGCCTCTGAACAGGCAGTATGCCACTGAGTCCAGCTGGATTCACTTTACCTGGGCAGCATATGACATCTGTGTGAGCCATTGCATCCCCTTGATGATGTACTGTTGTCCTGTACCAGTTGCTGTAGGTGTCTGGTTAGGTACATCCCAAAAGGTGCATTGTACGCAATTATAGGCCTGATCATGTGTTAGGTCCGCTGTTGTGGTAGGTCTACGTGAGACTGGAAGTGTAGTGAGTGATCCCCTTTGCCACCTGACTGGTTATGGCGGTATTGAGTAGACAGAGCCTAGCCTCCAGTCTGGTATATGGTTGCATCACTCACATGAGTTTGAATTTGTTGTTAGGAGGAGGGGGTTGTCTGTGTACATGCATCTGTTCTAACATTGTCTCTGGAGTACCACACTCACCAGCTGGACTGGGGAGGGAACTGACAACTGACCTCTGGACATGCTAGAATACTATTGTGAACTCTGTAATCACTAATGATTGAAAACAAGGTCCAGTGGGGAGTGAGGGTGTACTGACATTACCTACAACTGCTGACTGATATAAAAGTGTCAGTGAGCAAATGCCAGGTAACCTAAGTGCAATGTGTCACAATTAAGTAAATGCAACAATGACAAGCAGTCACTTGCTGTCATGTGTAACATGGAAGTACGTACAGTAAGCAATGCAGATAACAGTAGTGAGTCACAGATGTGTTGAGAAGATGTGTACTATGTGGAAGTAGCATACCAGTGAAATAACAAGCTAACAGATAACAAGCATATAAACAAAGGTAGATCCAGGAGGCCTGGATGTAGTGTTTGCTACAACAAACAAGGTGTAGCAATGTCAGTAAGATACAGCTCAGATATGCAGGCACTATAAACCTGAAACCAGATGTCCCCAGCTATGAATGGCAGAGTACAGCCTATTGTCACACATGAGTGCAGACCACAAACCTCGTTAATGTTAAATAACTGGCCTGAAGGCCAACTGCCCATACCAGAAGTAATACACTTGTACACTGGGCCCACAATCAGCAGTTCCCAACTTCAATGGATGAAAGATATGTGTCCTGCCACCACAGTGCTTGCCACCAACCTCCCTAATGTAAAACAACTGGTCTGAAGGCCAAGTACTTAGTACAAATGACATAGAATGATAGCTACACTGTAATCAGGTTTTAACCAATCAGTAATAAGTAGAAGTTAACACTCCCTGTATAGAATGTGTACCATGTATTGTTGAGATACTATGCTGATAACCTGTTTGTGTACCTTTCCAGATAGACATGGCACCAAAAGGAATCCTGCCTACTCTGCTGCAGAGGATGACGTGATCCACCAGAGCCTGGTGCGTGACTATGCCATCCTGTTCTCACGCACCACCCAGAATCAGCAGGAGAGGTCTGCACTGTGGCAAAACCTCGTTAGCAGGATAAATGATGTTGGCATGCATGATAGGACATATGAGCAGGTGAGACATCACTGCAGTGATTTGATAAGAAATGTCCGCCAGCGTGCTGCAGATATCCGCAGGCAACAGGTTGCCACAGGTGGGGGGGTGGCCACACATCCCCCCCTCACCAGACAGGAGGGGCTACTGCTAAGTGTTGTGGATCCAGCCCCAGAACAACAGCAACAATCATGCATCCTGATGGAGGTTGGATCCACACAGCAGCAAGACAGCGAGCGTGCAGGTAAGATGCCATATTCATTTATTGTTATTACTTTTACATTTGTTGACCCAGATAGTCTAGCTGGATATAAGTTCATTTTCAGTAGAGGCCTGTGGAGAAAAGCTCCACACATAACGTAATAAAGGCAGACAGACAAGTTGTCAATACAGACAGCCAACATAATAGAATTGTACACCAGCCTGTTAATTAAATCAACATACATGTAAGGAAGTCAAACAGTTTAGAGTCATACACAATGTACCGTTGGTTTCAAAGCAATCCTACCTAAAGCATAATGGTTATGCAATAAGGCAAAAGCCATATACATAATAGTTAGGGCTCAGAAGGGTAGAGAAGTAGAAGGAGTATGACAGATACAATGATATGGAAGAGGCAGGAGTCAAGAAGGGAAGTGAGGAAAAGAAGGAAGACAGTCAAGAGGAGGTGGGAGGGATGGGAGAAGTAGGTCAGAGCATAGAAGGACATCAAGGTGAAAGAAACAGGGTAGAAGCTAGTTTCTATGCACAATGAGGGGTTAAAGGTGAAGAGAGGGTAGGGAGAGGGACGTTAGCCTGGACTCCAAGAAGAACAAAGCCAGTGGTTTTGGAAGTACAGTTTGAGTTGACGTTTGAAGAGAGGTAAGGGTGAGATTAGAGTTAACTCCTGGTATGTACATATGACTGTTCTGTACGCTGTTACTTCATGCACGCATAAGGTGTGCATGTGGTATGTATCTGTCATCATGATATATATACAGACATGATGTGCAGCTGATGTGTATAAGGGAACTAGTGTACTACTGTACTGTATCATGTGCAAAACGAATGGCACACATGTGCCCACTGACATTACTCTCTTCACACTTCCAGGTCCCTCCCATCTAGCAATGAGGCAGGCCATACATGCTGGTGAGTCTTTTAACATTATCTGTAAAACAATTTATAAAACTAGGAAGAGTAGTGTAACTCTGTAGTAGACATGCTGGTGACTGTGTTCACAATAACTGTAATTGACAGGTAGTAAATTGAGTAGTGTAACACGGTACTGATGTGTGTGTTTACTGTGGGGTGTGCATGTGTGCAAGTGTGCCTGTGCCCAAGTGTGCATGTGTGTTAGTGTCCATGAGTGCATGTGTCCATTTCTGAATGTGTGCATTAGTATTGAAGTGCATCTCTTTCAAATATGTATTGAGACTGTAATCTGTGTTCCATGTTTTCCTCCCGTAGGTTCTGGTGCTGCTCTGGTGACCTGCAGCAGGGAACCTGAATCTTGTGCCCCAGGTACTGATGATGATGAAATGTCTGTAATGGTGCAGGAAGGTGTGTCTGGGTCCGCCATTGGTCAGCCAATTGACAGTACACAGCTTTCAACCCCGTCAATGCGCACAGTCATCCTGCCGTTACATCCTTTGTCACCATTGTCCCTAGGTGATGGACAGTCAGCAGTGGGCATAGATCAGGGTAATGTGGTACCTGTGGTACATGCATCCCCACAAGGCAGCCATGAGCAGAGGCCTCCAATGGTACCACGCAGACAGTCGCCCATGGGTTCTCGTGGGGCATCCGTGGCCGTACTGCCTCTGGCCGACGTGCCCAAGGAGGTATGTCAACCTCCACTATGTTTAGAACTGTCATGCAGGCACAGGCACGTATGGAAAGGTACACCAGACAGGGTCTGAGGGAGCTGAGAGCATGTCGCATAGCCATGACAGACGGCATGCGTGATGTTGCGAATGCTATCCGTAACTTCACAGATGTCGTTGACAGACGTTGTGGGGGCATAGAACAGCTGCTCCACAACCAGATGTCCATGGGCCAGGGCGATGGTGTGCGTTTGCGACGTCGACGTGGCCGTATGCCAGCAAGAGCACCAGCTGGCAGTGGCCGCGGACGACAACAGGCCCACTCGCGCGCCTCAAGTGCCAGCACCAGCCCCAGCAATGCTGGGTCTGTGCTGTCATCCAGACGCCCCAGGAGACCACGTGCACGTGGCTCTGGACAGTCCCAACAGGGAACTGTGTCCAGTCAACACACCCCTGCTTCCGATGACAGTACCCAGTCTGGGTTAGTACCGGATACGGCCCGTAGCACCCCTGCCAGGCACAGGTACCGTGTCCGTGCCCACAGACACTGATCTGGATGACCTGACAGGTGCAGTCTGTGGCTGTCCACAAAACCCTGTACATGGCAGCCATTATGTGGGACTGTGTGCGTGCTTACACACATGCAGAAACCTAACACCTAGGGCAAACACATACACACACACACTGCACCAACAACGGTCCACCCTGTACTGCTGCCCCTCACAAACACACATACACACACATGTCAATTGGTGTTACCAGTGGCCGGCTTGGGCATACCTAACCCACACCCTGTGCATATGATGACACTGTGCCACCTCCTGCATACTACAACATCGGTGCAGGTAAAGGTAAACACGTTGCTGATGCACAGGGTGACTACATAGATGTGTATAAGTAGTAACATGTTGGTAACTGTTGACTGTTGCAGTATAAATGTGTGTATATCCCAGCAGTCCTGCTGCAGTAACTGTATGAATGTCCTCAATTGTTATCTGCACCCATACTACTTAACAAAGTGTACCAGCTGCACACCATCACATGCTAACATTGACTATGGCAATGCGCATCTTGTGCTGTTATGTAGATTCAGCTACATGTATCTGTTCTGTCACACATGCATTTATACACACCCTGCTACCCACACACATGCACACGCTCACCTGCCATTCCCATTATTTATCACCCTACATGAGTAGCTGTTGATACATGACAGGTACACATTTCAGAAGTGCACTATGTTGTTTACTACTGGCATCCCCTTCTCTACCTGTACTCACAGGGTGCAGGCAACCTCATCAGTTGGAAGATGTAATGTGCATCAGGTACTGTAGTACCCTGATTGCCACATCAAACATGTTTCCCATACGGAAATGCACACACAGACACATCCCACATCCACACACTTGCCACATTCAGGCTTCAGAACACTATCTAGGTATATTCGGTACATGTGCGTGTTACAGTAGCATGTAACACTATACTGAGTACTGGCAGTTAGTTGTCTGTTGTCATGTTGTCTGTATAGAATAAAAGAATTGTTTGATTATCCTACTCCGCTTTGTGGACATTACTTGAAGAAGTGTTACCTTACATGTGTTATCAGTACCACCACCTTCTGTTTTGTAGTTTTGTTTGTATAGGGTGCTATCAACATCACTGCTTGTTAAGGGTAATGACCACCCTGCAGTGCATAGCCCCATGTGGCAAAAGCCACATCCCACCCCATCATTGTGCACACACACTAACCCCACCAACAGTAAAACACATACTTTCCATTTGCAAGATTCAAACCCATACCTAACTGTGCAATGACAGTAGAAACAGACACATTAGCAGAGTGTGCTATTTGCAGTAGTTGGAGAAATCTTTACTAATGCTGTACTTAGAGGGTGCTGACATCATCTGTGTGTAGGAGGAGGGATGTGCACCCTGTAGTGTGTTCTCCCAGTTGGCAAAAGGCAGTTAACCCTCCCAGCATAGTGCACACACATAAACCACACTCATACTAACAATTCCCTTTGCAGGATTCAAACCCCTACCTAACTACATTATGACACTGAAGAAAGACGCATTAGCAGAATGCGCTATGCAAATTACTGGAGGACTTTACTACAGGTGATATAGTTATACAGTCCTGACATCATCAGTGTTTCAAAAGGGGGATCTGCATCCTGTACGATACTGTCACGGTTGCTAATAGGGACATTTCCCACACACACACATCGATGTGTTGGAGGTTTGCATATGTGGGGGATCCAGAACTCCAGTGTGATTAGTATATGGTTTGATTGCAACAATGAGGGATATACTCCCAGTGGTGAGCAGTTTGTACTCATGTTTGTAAAGATCAGCTCTAGTATATCTGCCCCTCTTGTGGGAAGGTTGGTTACCTGTTCCATAGCCAAAGAATGTCTGATCAATGGGAACCTTAGAGCTTGGGTATTGTGGCTTGTGTAATGTTCACAGTCTATGTTTGGGTAGCTGGCATCACCCAGTATGATGGTGTTTGCAGAGTAATCTAAACTCTCCTGTGTCAGCATGAAGGCTGTGTGGGAGTCCTGAGTTTGAGAGGGTGCTGTAAGAGCTCCTCTGTGTCTCTTTCCATGTGGTCCAGGGAGGTACGTCTCAGGTTGTTTGCACCAGCATGGACAATGTCTGCCTCATAGCTGTACTTGCTGTGGAGTGACCTGTGTGCCTGTGTTATGTGGCACATTCTATCACCCAACAGGTAGCTGACTGTGACCCTCACCTTGCTCTGTCTGGAGGGGCACGCCTGTCAACAGCTCATGTCAAGCAAGTGCACACCCCTCATAAATGATGTGGAAACCTTCAAAGGCCCAAGGCCTGTTGAAAATATGGACCAGACTGCAGATACCTGTATAGAGGCATTCTGTGGACACATTCAGGAATGCATGGATCATGAAGCCACATATGAAAGCATGACCCAATTCTCCAAAGGCAGATGTCCTGGGCGGACACCAGCCATAAACACACTATACAATAGAAGGATGACGCCACTACATGATACAACAACCTCCCAAAATGTGAAGGCACCACTGATGAGTATTGGAAGACAACTACAGGCACCCATATGATTGTCTAAGGCCATCTTTGAGAGAGGATTCCACAAGCCACTGAGGATAATCACAAGGCTGCCTGTAGTTATGTTAGTAACCTGGGTGGTACTACCCAGATATGCTCAGAGGTAATCCAATATGTCACACAAAATATAAAACACACAGACATTGCCATCATCCTAGTGGACAGGTTCAATGCTGCCTTCTCTCCCCACCACACCAAAAGGGAAAATATGTCTCGCAGCACAGTGCTTCCCCTCCTGACATCACAGATGCTCAGGTAAGAGATGCCCTTCCCAAAGCAATAAACACTGCATCAATGGGACCAGACAGTGTCCCAGGCTGTGTCCTACATGAACCACAAGAAGAGCTACACCCAGACATAACACCACTGTTCAATCCCAGCCTTAATACACGATATGTGGCCAGAGAGTGGCATACAGCAACAGTGGTCCCTCAACATGCAGGTGGTGCCGTCACGGATCCTGGACACTACTGCCCCATATGTCTGACTAGCTTTGTCTGCAAAGCTATGGCAAGGATCATCATGAACCTCACATATCTAGATATTGTGGACCTACAGACATGTCACCATACACAGTTTGGCTTTGTCAATGGCAAATCCTGCCTATCAAACCTGTTTGATTTCTTTGAAACAGTCACCAAGGCCACTGTCAAGGGGTAGGAGGTCCACACAGCCTACCTGGACCTTGCATAAGCCTTGGATACAATACCCCACTTGTGCATTCTAGGAAGCTCACCAGTGTACATATTAACCCCTATGTCACTATGGGTATTGCACAGTGGCTCAAGGGCAGAACACACATGGTAGAATTGCTGGAGCCATGTCAGCCTCCAACCTGGTACAAGTGGTGTCCCACAAGGCACAGCCCTAGGAGCTGTCATGTTCATTATATATTTGTCATAGGTACAGGCCAACATGGAAGTACTGTGGCTCAGCAAGTCGCAGGTGACTGCAGACCGAACACCATAATCAACTCACCAGCTAACACACGCATCCTCCAAAAGGGACTCTTGCAAACACACGACTTGTGCCACAGCCATGGCCTCAACGTGAATGACAGAAAGAGTATAGTCATCCCTTTGTCAAACACTAAGTGACCACAACGTACCACATATGTGTTAATCCAGTAAGTGCAGACCAAGGAATTATGGACCTTGGGGTACGCAGGTTGATAGCATTCTACCATTTGACAACAACATGGACAAAGTGGTTAGGTAAGCATGTTATATGGGCCACATCATCATGGGATCCACATGTAGGCCAGGGAGGACATTGTGCCCCTTTACTCATCCCTCATCATGCCCATAATTGACTATGATGAACCTGTCGGCATGCACCTTACCAGACACCTGCAGCAACTGGAGCTACCACATATGTACCTCGACAAGGGGATCAAAGTGCTCAAACAGATGCCACATACTGACTGGTTAAAGTAGCAGCAGCTCTACTCAGTGACATACTGCCTCTTCATAGGCAATCTGTGCCTGACATAGAAGGCCAGGTCATACCCTCACGTAATGGCCATGCTGCATCTCAGAATATCCAGATCCCACCAGGATACACGCTGGAAATACTTGAACCTCAGGAGTGATATACATAGGACATGGTGGAGGGGCACATTCACAACTCAGAGGCTCCCTTCATTCCTGATTATTATCCCAATAGAGGTTAGGCAGACTGACTCAGTGACTATCTTCAAGAGCGATATTAATGACTGGATGTGACATTGTAGGGTTACCCTGGGTATCACTTATGTGTCACTGTGAGAAAGAGGCACAGTATACTAACCTTGGAAAAGGGCATAGCAAGACAGATTCACAATGCATGTTGAAAGGCACACACATTCTGGCTAGGTGGATACATGCCCTGGGCAGATATCCCTGTACGAACCTATGGACCTATGTCTCTTTTTCACCATTGGCCCTATGTGCTGTCAATCACCAATGTAATCTCAATACTCCGGTAGCATGTGCAAAGGTCAGTTGTCAGTCACCTCTATGGTACAGTTGTGGAATATGTGTGTCATGTAGTAATGTCACAGCTGCCACATGTACACAGTCAACCCTATCCCCTACCCATTGATGTACATCACATGTATGAGATGGAAACACATGGCCAAACTGTAACAACAACATACAAGTCAGTCAGATGCATGGACACATATGACTCAGTCATTGTCCATGCCACCACAGCTGATGTGGGATGTCGCTCACTGGGATACATGATAGGGAACATGGAAGGGATCACTGAGCAAGTGACACAGGCTGGTAGACCCCTGACCTTGGTTGGCATCAGACCCTCACCAGGGATTCCGACAAATTACTGAATGCTAATGAATAAGTGTAGCTACAACACCCTAGCTGAATGGTTCTTAGCATGCAGTCACTGCATTGCTATGGAATACTGTCTTACCACTCCCACAACAGGTGAGAACATGCAGCTCCTGTACATCAACAACATGTAGACTTTATGCCCCAGACCAGGTGTGCATCCCTCACTACTAGGCTGATAGCATCTACATCTCACACTGTATATACACATCCCACATGCAGCATCTGCACAGAAGACCACGGTCATAATGTTACCCTGTGCAAATACCATGTATTCACATGTGGCAGGCATCACACATGGTAACTATTGAAAGTCACAGGTACATATGTGTATTTGGCACACACATACATCATGTGTTCATTGCCATAACCGGTGTAATCAATGTCATGCATTATTGTGAGGGACAACCCACACACATGGGCATTCTGTGTGTGCACAACACACATGGCATGTCTGTAATCAAAAGCCATACATAATTGTGATATCGTTTAGAAAGGGGTATGTGCATCCTGTAGTGTGTTTTCCCAGTTGCCAAAAGGGATATATCAATCATACACACTTACCCCCCTTCACACACACTTGCCACCTGCTGGATTCAAACCCCTACCTAACTATGTTAAGACGCTAGAGACGGACGCATTAGCACAGCTCGCTATTCGCATTACTGGGGGATTTCCTTTCCCCTGATATACTTATAGGGTGCTGACATCATCAGAGTTTAGAAAGTGGAATGATCATCCTGTGGTGTGTTTTCCCAGTTGCCAAAAGGGATGTTTCTTTCATACACACTTACCCCCCTTCACACACACTTGCCACCTGCTGGATTCAAACCCCTACCTAACTATGTTAAGACACTAGAGACGGACGCATTAGCACAGCGCACTATTCGCATTACTGGGGATTTCCTTTCTCCTGATATACTTATAGGGTGCTGACATCATCAGAGTTTAGAAAGTGGAATGATCATCCTGTGGTGTGTTTTCCCAGTTGCCAAAAGGGATGTTTCTTTCATACACACTTACCCCCTTCACACACACTTGCCACCTGCTGGATTCAAACCCCTACCTAACTATGTTATGACACTAGAGACGGACGATTAGCACAGCGCTATTCGCATTACTGGGGATTTCCTTTCCCTGATATACTTATAGGGTGCTGACATCATCAGAGTTTAGAAAGTGGAATGATCATCCTGTGGTGTGTTTTCCCAGTTGCCAAAAGGGATGTTTCTTTCATACACACTTACCCCCCTTCACACACACTTGCCACCTGCTGGATTCAAACCCCTACCTAACTATGTTATGACACTACAGACGGACGCATTAGCACGGCGCGCTATTCGGATTACTGAGAGAATCCTTTTCTCCAATATACTTATAGGGTGCTTACATGATCAGTGTCTAGAAAGGGGATGAGCATCCTCTGGTGTGTTTTCACATTTGCTAGGGGTAACATTTGGACCAAGTGTGTGAGCATGCCCAGTTCAGCCTTCCCATGGCATGTTGTGTGAAAGATGTCTCATTTATCTAAGTGTGTGAGCATGCCCAGTGTGGGCTTTACATATGTTGAACTCTGCAGCCCATCACATTTGTGGATGAGTGTGACCTTCAACAAATACCTCCAGTTTATGGTTGTGTGTTCTGTGCCATGTTGTGTAGTTACTGTCCAATGCTTTTTGTGTGAACAAAACAGGGAGTATACTGTGCCTGCAGGTTTTGCATGGGATACTTTGCACACAATTGTCAACATCCGTTCATACTGACCTAACACTGTAGCACTGTCTAGTGTAGTGTTTCAGTACTTTCACTGTGGTGGTCAGTATCCTGGGCTTTAGTCCTATCACTGCTTTACATTTCCATAGTGTGCACAACAGCCTGGTTAGGGTCCAGTTGTGCACATCTGCACAAAGGCAGTGCCTCTACAGACCCTGTTAATTGCTGCCCCATAAGCTTAACAAGTGTAGTCTGCAAATCTATGGAGAGGATCATAATTGAGCTCATAAACAAAGATATAGGGGACATGCAGACATTGTACCCATCCCATTTTGGCTTGGTCAGGGGCAGATCATGCCTTTTGTACTGGGTTGACATCTTCAAATTGGTCACTTAGGCCATTGTTGGGGAAAGGCAGTCCATACAGCCTACCTTGGCCTTGCAAACACTTTCAACACAATACCCCACTCAGGTATTGTGGAAAACCCTAACAACTGAAATGTAAACCCATATGTCACAAGATGGGTTGCAAACTGGCTTAAGGACGGGACCCACAGGGTTAGAGTTGCTGGCACTATGTTAGACTCCAGGCTGGTCACAGGTGGTGTCACACAGGGCTCAGTCCTTGGCCCCCATTGTTTGTCATGTACTTCCCAGAAGTACAGGCCAACATGGGAGGACTTTGGATGACAATGTTAGCAGATGACTGCACACTGGGCACCATAGTGGACAGTGCATCACACACAGATATCCTTCAGAAGGGACTCACAGTAACTGATAGCTGGTGCCAGGGCCATGGCCTGAAGTCAAAGTGCACAACATGTGTAGACATACCCTTCAGGAAAAGCAAGGTGACCCCAAGCTACCATATAGGTGGCAATCCTCTAAGCACAGAGGAGGTTATCATGGACCTGGGGACCCAGGTTGACAGTCGCCATTCTTCTGAGACTCACATTGCTAAAGTGGCTAGGAAGACCTTCTACATTGCCCACCTGATCAGGATGGGATTCACATCCAGATCTAGTGGGTCATTGTTCCCTGTACTCTTCACTTATCAGACCGGTGATCGAGTCGAATGCCCTATTCTGGCTGTATCTCACCCAACATCTGCAGCAATTGGAGACACCCTGACTGTCCCCACCTAAAGGATCAAGGAACCCCAACAGCTGTCATATGCTGCCAGATTGAAGACACTCACACTCTATTCACTCACATACCGTCTGCTTAGAGGTGACATGTGCCTGACATGCGAGGCCATGTCCAAACAGAGATTAATGGACATGCTCCACCTCAGACTCAGAAGATCCACCTGAACCACTAGTGCAGGTGACTTACACCTTAGCAGGGATGTATGTTGGACATGTTGGAGGGATGGAGTTATCACTCGGAGACTCCCTATGCTGTGGAATACAATCCTGGTCCATTTGAGGCAGAGCACCTTGCTGGCTGTGTTCAAGAGGTATCTTGACCTAATGCTAGTCGGAGAATGTGTTTGTCCATCAACACATTGTAAGCGTAGTTTGCCATGTCATATGTCTTGTTTAGTATACTGTGCCTCTGTCTACCTGTGACATAACATTGATACCCAGGGTAAACCTCCCATCTCCCATCCACTCATTAGGATTCCTGTTGAGGGGACTCAACCAGTGTCTCTATG
The DNA here is from genome assembly GCF_019279795.1 of Protopterus annectens. Classification (NCBI taxonomy): domain Eukaryota; kingdom Metazoa; phylum Chordata; order Ceratodontiformes; family Protopteridae; genus Protopterus; species Protopterus annectens. Next base: position 1,485,107,072 of record NC_056731.1, on the reverse strand, counting down.
GACAACCTGTACTGGTAGTTTACTCATGTGTGGGGTGGCTTCTGTGTTTTGGATAATGCAGTACAGCCTGTCCTATATATGTCAGTGCTGGGGTTCAGGTCCCTCATGTGCATAGCTCCCTGCCATTCAGATTGTACAAGGTGCAGCATGTGCATTGATTCCAGCTTGGACATGGCTTTCTACATCAGGCACAGCTTGCATCTGGGTGGACAGCATGGCAGTGTGTGGAGCTGCACTCTGTTTAATCAGACTACACATTACATGTGTTCCAGCTCTGTCATACTCCTGGTGAGGTACTGTTGTGGACTTTACAGGTGCTGGATGTGTGTGCATGAGGTACACCCACAGGGGCTGTTGTGGTCATTTCTAATGCTGATGAAAGATAACTGCAGAACCAGAATGACCTCCCCTTAGCTAGATGTCAGACAGCATGGACCATACAATCACAACTGAAAACAGGACCCTCTCCACAAAGGGAAAGTGTCCTGTCTGGTGGACCCCAGCCATAAACAAACTGTATGACAGATGAGGGTTACTAATGCAAGACAGAGCTACATCTCCAAAAGGGAAGACAGCTGTGATCAGCACTAGTAGAAAGCTACATTATCTCATAAAGACATGCAAGGTCAACTTGGGGACATAAATCACCAAAGACAATGAAGGTAACCACACTGCTTTCTTCAGTTATGTCAGACACCTGGTTGTGAACCCTCGGATATGCTCAGAGTTGGTACACAACAACATATATTCCAGTGACCTGACAGATATTGGCAACATTCCGCGGACAGCTTCAGTGCGATTTACCCTCCCTCACCCCCAAAACAAGATAGTTATCACTGCTGTATGTAACCTCACTGTCATCTTGGATGTCCATGTGAGAGCCACACTCAGCAAAGACAAGTACACAGCATCCATGGGACCTGCTGGTATCTCCAGTTGCATGCTATGTGAACTCCAGAAGGGCTGGACCCATATATACAACTGCTATTTAACCTTAGTCTTGCTACAGGATATGTACCTGAACACTGGCATACGGCAACAGTGGTCCCACTCCACAAAGGAGATGCCTCCACAGACCATGGCAACTACCACCACACAGGCTTAACCAGCCTTGTCTGCAAAGATATGGGAGGAGTCATGGAGCTCTTACACAGACACATTACTGACCTACGGACCCTTGTTCCCACCTAGTTCAGCTTTGTACAGGGCAGATCCTGCCTTTTGCACCTTTGCACCCGAAAAGTACCTACCATGAAGATCAGGGTTCTTCAACACATGTCATATGCTTCCAGAATAGAGGAAGTCCAGCTTTGTTCAGTGTCATACCGCATACTTACAGGTGACCTATGCCTGACATACAAGACCATGTCCAATCAGGATTTGGTGGACATGCTCCACTGCAAGCAATCCAAATCCACCAGAGCCATGAGAGCTGAGTATTTGAACCTCAGCACATACATGTATAGGACATGCTGGAGGGACAGAGTCATAACTCAGAGGCATCTCACACTCTAGCAGAGTATCCCAGTTCATGTTTGACAGAGTCCCTCACTGACTCTCTTCAGGAGACATCTGGACAACTGCATATGAGACGGAGGCACAGACTAGACAGAGACACAGTCATGTTATTCAATTACGTAAGGGGGTCATAATGTGTCACTACTAAGTCAGAGGCACAATATTCAGAATCTATTCTGTACACTTATTACCACTATAAGGGGTGGCAATAGCCACATCACTATGGCTAGGCTTATACATGCACTAGGGCAGATAGCCTAGTAGTACACTATGACACTATGAAACACCGGTGTATGTGTAGCTATTGTCAATCAAACAGTATGATGTGGCTTGGGGGCTTGATATCTCCCTGTATTCCAACATTGTTTTGTCTATTCCTTCTAGCATGTCTAGGGATCAGTTGCTAGTGTCCTCTCCTGCTCAGCTGGTGAACCTGGGAATATTGAGGCACTGTTACAGTTGCCTCATGTACACTGACAACCCTCTCCTTCTGCCATAAAACACACATACATGTGAGAGATGCAACTATATAGCCAAAGTGGAGGCTGAGCTCTCTCAACATAGGACTAGCAAGACCAGAGAGAGGTGAAGGTAACCACACACACATCTTTAATCCAGTCTCACATGGCACTGTCACAACTTAAGATCATACACATAGACACACAGAGACACTCTCGGAGGCTCTGATCAGAAGTCTACCAGAATGGCAGTGGCCACCACAGCAGACACTCACACAACTGCCTCCACAGGGCACAGCACATGCAACACATTGACCACAGAGTCGGTGTGCCAAACAGTCACAGCCCTTAAGGCCAAACACAATGCCAGACACACTTGTCATAGGTGACTCCATAGTCAGACACACTGATGTCCCACTCACCAGATCAGGTACAGAGGAGGTCACAGTAAGCTGCCTATCGGGCACTGGAATCCACCACATAATGCAAGCACTCAGGTCACTAAACTGCAAGTACAGGTCTGACCCAGTCATAATCCATGCTGGTGTGAACGACCTGAGATGTACCTCCCTGGACTACATGGAAAGAGACATAGAGGATCCCTCTGATTATGTAGGCCAGGCAGGTATGACCCTGACCTTCGGCAGTATCCTACCTTCACCAAGTATGATGCCACATAAACAGAGACAAGATGATCAGCTGTAGTATTTTGCTTAGACTATGGTGTCATTCTAAGCGGTGCCAATGTCTGTCTGCCTGGGATGACATGCTGGACAGGCCACGGTGTTTTGCAAGGGACGGCTTGCACCTGTCACCCTGGGCTTCCGGATTTCAGATGATGCTCTTGCCACCCCCATTGTGCCTTTTTTATGCAAGATTCAGATTCTACACCTACCACCCTAGAACACAGTAAAGGAAAGACACTAAGGCTAATGCTGCTCAATGCCCAAGGTCTCAACCTCAAGCTGCACACACTCTATGCCCTTCTCAGTATGTAGCACATTGATGTCTGTGCTGTGCCTGAAACCTGGTTCACAGCTTCTGACAGCACCCGGCACTATCGGGTGTTACCTCATATCATGCATTCCGGCACCAGCATCCCGACAACACCAAGAAGGATGGTGGGTGTCCATATTCATCAAGGACACCCTCACCTCATGGTTGGTGGCAACACACGATGCATCGGAGACCATCCAGGTGCCAGTGACCGTAGGCAAGACTGCTCTGCAGTTTGTAGCATGTTACATGCCACCCGCTCAAACTCAGGTACCTCACACAGCTATCCTGCAAACACTGAAGGGGATAAATGTATCTCCAAACACCATCCTACTGGGTGATTCCAACTATCCACATATAGACTGGGATCACTAATCATGCCACAACACTCTAACACAAAGGTTCCAAGAGTTCATACACTGAAATGCCATGGAACAACTGGTCCCAATCCCCTCAAGTGGAGGCAACATACTAGAACACATCATCACGAACATGGGGTCACACTGTTCAACACCAGACGTATACCCATCATTGGTGAGATCAGATCATGGACTACTCTCAGTGGGAGTCCACATCCCACCCACACCCCAGATGGGAAAAGAAACGGTGAAGACCTTCTCAAATGCCGACTTCACATTTCTGAGGACTGGTGTGGTCTCTTTCAAGGCCCCCAGGCCAGCGGACACCATTACCCAAGCCACTGTATCACTTAGAAATGCCTTCTACCAGCACCTCCAGGACTGCATGGTTCAGGCAATCCCAAAAATAATGACTCTTTGTACCACAGGCAAGCATCCAGTCTGGTGGACCCTAGCCATAAACAAGCTGTACAACACAAGGAAGGAGCTACTACGAGATAGAGCGTAATCCGTAGGGGAAGACACCCCTGCTGATTGTGAGTAAAACACTGGGTTCGCCCATACAATCATGCGAGGCATGTTTTGAGAGTAAACCCGGTCAGGACTCCAGGGACAATCATGAGGCCTTTTTACCTATGTTTGAAACCTGGGAGGAAACTCCCAGATATGCTCAGACTTAGTTCAGAATGATGTTGATATCACTGCACCTACAGACATTGGCAACATACTGGCTGACAGGTTCAGTGCAGATTTCTCCCCTCCCCCAACTGGGGGTATGTACACCAGAGGATTGTAGCCCCCAAACATCTCCACTGCTGGGGTGGGAACTGCTCAATCCAAGGCAGAAAACACTTTATCCATGGGACCAGATGGTGTCCCCAGTTGTGTGCTCCATGAACTCAATGAGTAATTACACCCGCAGTTAGGGCAGCTGTTTAATCTTAGCCTCATCTCAGGATATGTTCCCAAGGAGTGGCATACAGCAATGGTGGACCCACTTCACAAAGGAGGTGCCTCCACCAACCCCAGAAACTACCATCCCATCAGCTTGACAAGCCTGTTCTGCTAAGCTATGGAGAGGATCATAATGGGAATTCTAAATGAAGACATAGGGGACTTGCAGACATTGGATCCAATCCAGTTTGGCTTTGTCAAGGGCAGATCATGCCTTTTAAACTTGGTTGACTTTTTCAAAACACTCACCCAGGCCATTGACGTGGGCAAGGCAGTCCACACAGCCTACCTTGACCTGGCAAAGGCTTTCGACACAATACCCCACTCAGGTATCATTGAAAACATCACCAGCTTAATTGTGAACCCATACATCACAGCATGGGTTGCAAACTGCCTAAGTGACGGAACACACAGGGTCAAAGTTGCTGGTGCCAGTTCACACTCCAGAGCTGTCACAAGTGGTGTCCCACAGGGCTCAGTCCTGGGCCCACATTTGTTCAGTATCTACTTTTCAGAAGTACGAGCAAACACAGGAGGATTATGGCTGACAAAGTTTGAAGATGACTGCAAACTGGGAAGCATAGTTGGAAACCCATCTGACACAGACATCCTTCAGAAGGGTCTCATAGACACAGATAACTGGTGCCACAGCCATGGCCTTACATTAAACACTAAACAATGCATAGCCATACCCTTCAGGAAGAACAAGGTTACCACTACTTCCCATCTAGGTGGCAATCCTCTAAGCACAACGTAGGTTATCAGGGACCTGGGCACCCAGGTTGACAGTGACCTTTGTTTGACACTCACATTGCCAGGGTAGTTTGGAAGGCCTTCTACATTGGCCACCTCATCATGCAGTGATTCACATCTAGATCAAGGGAGGTCATTGTTCCCCTGTACTCATCACTCATCAGACCAATGATTGCATACAATGCCCCATTCAGATTGGATGGGCCCACAAATTCCTCGACAGGAGGTGAAAGGGTCTCAAACATATTTCTTATGCTGCCCGACTGAAGGAATTCCAGCTGTATTCAGTCGCTACTGTCTGCTCAGAGGTGACCTGTGCCTGACATACAAGGCTATGTCCAACCCAGAATTAATGAACATGCTTCACCTCAAGACCTCTACATCCATCAGAACTACAAGGGCAGGAGACCTAAACCTCAACACAGATATTAATAGGATGTGCTGGAGGGACAGATTCATCACCCAGAGAGTCCATATGCTGTGGAACAACATCCTGGTACATGTGAGGCTGAGCACCTCACTGGCTTTGTTCAAGTGAGATCTTGACCAATGGATGGGAGATTGCAGGTATACCCCAGGGATAACCTCAGTATCACTGCTTGACAGAGGCACAGCAAAATAATGGGCATATTATCCATCAACTTGCAGGGGTGGCAGAAGCCACAAAACTCTGGGCTAGGCTTATTAATGCCCTAGGGCAGATAGCCTAGTATGAACCTATGAACCTATGGACATAGGCCTGGGGCAGTTCCTGCTATTAGGACAGTGGTCTGCAGCAGGCTATATAGTAGTAGTCGGTTTTAGCCATTGGTTTTGACCATGGCTATTCCATGTTGCTTCTTGTTGTGGTACAAACATGGGTGTGTGGTTATCCATGCTATTTATTGCTAGTCACCCTCATTTTGTATCTTGTTCCATGTTTTTGCACATGTACATCACTGTATGACGTGCAGCTGTTTCCGCAGGGTCATATGCGTGGATATGGATGTTAGTTGGGGTCCTCAGGTGTGCATATTGTACATGATATTACATTACTTAACACATGGCATTCATGCCTCAGGTGGTGCTGCAGGGCCACCTCTGTCGGATACACATACTACACTCCCTGTACGTTTGGAAGCAGGTTGTGTCATGTTAGGCATCCCTGTTACTGTATGAGTGAGTCAGAGCGGGTATCAGTCCCAGTGTTCCTACTGACCAAGCGTATGTGCTATGCGTTGCCTCTTTGCCAAGGCCAGGGCATACTGGGCACGCCTCCTTCTGCCTACTGGGACAAGGTCAGGTTGTTCCTCCTCCGAGTCACCCCTGCCTGTGGTGGCCTTGGCAATGGTGGGGATGTTTGGCCCAGCCCTGTGCTGGTCCTGCTGCAGCTGTTTCGCAGGATCATATTATGTAGCATAGCACATATCATGATCATTTGGGTACATGTAGTTGGTGTGTACTGCAAAGCTCCACCAGATGTGTCCAGACACCGGAACCGTGACTTGAGCAGCCCAAACACACGCTCTATGATATTACGTGTTTGTGCGTGTGCCTCATTATGGCGTTCCTGTTCAGGTGTGTGTGCATTTCTGATGGGTGTCATCAGCCACGGCTCAAGTGCATAACCTGCATCCCCACTAGGTGTCCGTGTGGGAAGTCCCCATTGGCAAATGATTGGTACAGCTGCGTCAGATGCCAGATGTGGGAATCGTGGTAGCTCCCAGGGCAGCCAGCACACACATTCATTATTATGCCCTGGGCATCACACACGACCTGGCAGTTGATGGAGGGGTATCCCTTGCGGTTAATGTAGGCTCTACCCCGCTCACCGGCTGGTGCTTTGATGCGTATGTGCGTGCAGTCTATTGCACCCAGCACCTCAGGGTATCCCGCTATTTGCTGGAAGAGACGCATATTGCTGGCCACAACCTCACGGTCATTAGGGACATATATATGATCACTGACATGTGGTGACATGGCATCCAGGAACTGGTGCAGTACCCTGGAGGCTGATGCCTGTGATATCCCCATCATATCGCCAGTTGGTCTCTGGAAGGTACCTGTTGCTAGTATTCTTAGGCCAACACATACCTTGGTTTCCACTGGGATGGGTTCCCCTCTGTTGGTTCTGTGTGTGAGGCGTGGCCTGCACAGCTCAACAATCTGCTGCAGGAGCTCTCTGTCCACTCTATAGCTCTACTATCTCCAGCTCATGTAACCCATGGTAGGTGACCCTGGGCCTGTATACTCTTCTCCTTCTCCTCACTCTGGGTTGTCTGTCAGCATCTGCATTGTCACCACCCTCAGCAATTCGCCTATGCCTGACTATAATAGCTATGGCAGCCCCTAGCATTTCTGCTCTGAGTTCAGCTTTTTTCAGTTTTCAATTCTGATAGCTTAGTTTCTGGCAGTATCTGTTGTGAGAAACAGCCTGCACTGCTCCTTGCAGTGTTTTAAGTGCTGGGTTGGGCTTCTAGTCTGCCTGTGTAATTGCCTGCTTCTAATTGTTTCCACCAATTAACTCCAGTAGTATCCTCTGGCAGTTTACCTGGATTTTAGTTGTTTCCTGTTTCCTCTCTGTTTCCTGAGGGGAGCAATGTGCACACCAGCTTAAACACGCTCACAGTCACTTAAACGCGCACACATCCTTACACGGTGTTACACGCGCGCACACATCCTTACACGGTGTTAGCTAGGCTGATTCATGCTAAAATGCGCGCACACTGCCTTACACACGTGCACGCCCGCGCAAACCGTTGTAAACAGTTTGCAACACGCTCCCACATGTTGAACCTGCCTTACACGCACGCGAGCATGCACGTATATCAAGAAACTTTGAGTGTAGGGATAGCGTACACCCTCAATTTCTTGACTTTCCTAGTGTTCTGTTGGGACACACCTCCCTCCCTGATGTCTGTCTGTCATCTGTTACCTTACATTGCCCTCCAATCTGGTACATTTATTACTATCCTTCCCCCCCGTGATGTCACCTACCTCTTACTCTGTTCCTCCCCCTTCTCTAACTCTTACACTACTCAGAAAGTGCTCATTACCTATGTGGCAGTGTGATTCAGTATTGTAACCCTCATTTACATAGGATTGCCTAGTAATGCTTAGTTACATGTCTTACACGGAGCTTCCCCCCCTTGACAACCACTGAACGGAGGCCATATTGTTTTTGGTCTGCAAGTCCCTCCATTGACATTCAATGTAATACATATATCCCACAATTGTGGGCTTATAAGCTTCGGTTTTCAGTTTTAGGTAGCGCACCCGTTTGCTGGTGTGCGCTGCAGTTAAACACAAAAATCCCGTGAAAAAAAAAAAGTTATATAACTTATTTTTGCAACACTTTTTCATGCCAATGGCCACATATTTGGCCATTGGCATGCTTAATGAAACATATGCACCCTTTATTTGGAGCTGACATAGCTCCGTTTTAATTTTGCAGAAATGTACTCAGTTGTCAGCTGAGTACATTTCTGCAGCTAACACGTCCGTTACACGGACTGGTTTTGGCTTCGTGGATCGCTCAAATACCTCATTTGCATATCTTGGAGCTGCAAATGAGGTATTGAGCATTTCCACGCCCAGTCCGTGTAAGAGACGTGTTAGCTGTCTCTTACACGGAGATTTGGGCTGTTCCTGAATCAGGAGGCTTACACGGAGGCTTACACTACTCTTGAACTCCGTGTAAGCCTTCCTGAATCTGGCCCAATGTTTATTATGTTTGTACATTCTTGTTTTAGGATTATGAATCTGCCAAATATCCTGAATAGTTTCACATTCTTTAAACAGTAAAAAATGTTTCCCTTGGTTCACATGAAAAGAATAAATTGCAGGCATGTAAGACCAACTCAAATGTAGATTTAACATAATATAACAACCACCCACAAGAATAAGAAAGACATATTGTCAAAGATTGCAAACCTGTTGAAGTATCAGAAAGAAACAACTTGCAATCAGTAAATGTGGTATATATGGAGCCAACAGTTATATTAATGTTGTTATACACTAATGAAGTTAAAACTGTTGGGTCCATATTCAGCTACTGAAATAAAAAAAAAAATGAAACGGCTAATACCGAACAGTAAACATTGAATACAAACATTACCAAACAACAACTTCTATGAAAATAAATTCATCGAATGGCCATGGTTGTCTGACAACCAGGGAGTAATGTGACGCATAAGGTAAGTGAAGGGAAAACTTTTAAATTTGCCTTATTCCCCACTGTAGTGTGATCTCGGAGTTGGTATATATAGTTCGGGGGGGGGGGGCACAGCTCCCACCTTGTTTGGTTGTGTTTGTGATGTTGGCCGACAATGGCCATTTGATGAATTTATTTTTGTAGAAGTTGTTCTGTAATGTTCATAGTCAATGTTTATCATTCGATATTTGGCCATTCACATTTTTTTAATTTCGGTAGCCAAACGTAGACCTAAAATTGTTCTATCCTGAATGCCATAGTAATCATCACATATATCATACAAACTTGGCATTTTGTCAAAATTATTACAACACATGTATTGCTAGGACCAGCATTATTCATTTTTTTGTTTAACCAAGCCATATCCCTTTTTAATGATAACCACTGTGCTTATGTTTTAATGATGTTTCTTGTAATTAGAAGTATCACCTCTGTTTTTATACTGGACTATCTGAAAATGGAGCCCTGTATCCAGTTCTCTGGTACTGGGAAGAAATGGTGTTGTTCTTGAGGCATTTAAAGCACCATCTAGTTTATTCTATGTTTTGCCAGGGCTGGCAATATTCAGTTATGATGTCAGTGTGTTTATTACACTGTCAAGGAACACACTGAAAATAAACAAAAACTGCTACATGCCTTGTACCTGTCTGTCCTTGTTGACTGGTCAAGAGGCTTGTTTATTCAAGAAAGTAAACCAACAGAAAAACACAATGCCAAGATGCCCGCAGAGTTTAAGGCAGGGGCACAGGGGTTCAGGATCTTGGTTTACAGTTTATTTTAAGTAAAAGATTTATGCAGCTTTTAATCATAGTTCTCAAATTCTTTACTCAGGAATGAATTCATGACAAAGCGTGAAATAATGGATAATTTTTAAATATTACTCTAATTCCTTTAAAAAGTTAACAGTATATGTTTAGCATAAATGGTATGTAACTTAAATGTCTGACGTTATTGACTTACTGATGCCATATGTCTTGCTTTTGACTTCAAACATTAGCAACTGGAGGGAGACAGTCAAAATTGTAACAATCAAATCAGTAAACTAAGTACAAGAGCAAAACTGCATTTTATTATTAATAAGCAGTTAAAGCTCTTTCAGTGCAGGAACACCACAGATTTGCTCACAGATTAATTGTCTCATCCCCCCTTTATAATGGGTTGAAGCAAACAGCTTGCATTTGAGACAACACTGTACACTCCTCACCCTGTCACCTATCCTGTATCTGAAACAAACAAATTTATTGGTGAGTTTTATAATGCATATTTGTCACCACAGTTGATGGGTTGGCAGGACAATATGAATGCAGAGGTACATCATGCAGCCTAGACATCTTACTGTTTACCTGAACCCACCTTTCCTAAAGTCCCATTTAAAGAATATAATAAATGAAGACATCCCTTTTCCCATCCATAAACAAGTCTATATCTAATCTACTACAGAATCTTCTTATCTTTGACCCACAGACCCTATATTGCAGAATGCTTTGGGCAGTCCACTTCCTACATTAACAGAGATCAAAAAATGTCTTTGTTACAATCATAATCGCCATAGCACTGCAAAGCCAACTACCACTTGGCACTGCCCTAATTGCAACAACTAACAACCCTATTACTTGAATAAAACAAGTCTCATGTGATATTGATTGGAATGACAGTGCTGAGGCAACAGTTTTAAAAGCCTATTATCTTTGTAACCTAAGAAGATTTAAGCAAGTGTCCACATACAAAAAGGCGCAACCATTTAGCCACCTTCTGAAAGAATAATAAACAAAAAGGCAAAACCATTTAGCTACCTTATGGTGGAATAAAAATCAAAACCAATAGACAGTATAACTAAAAAAACCTGCAGAATGTAGCACTTCAACTGTATTTTCTCCAAGCAAACAGACTGTCAATAAAAAATAAACAATGAAAACCTTTTAAGTGATAGGCAGTCAGCATTCCTCCCATATGGAAGAAAGAAGGCAAACTCCATCTATCTGGGTGGCTTACTACTGACACTGTACACCAGTCCCCAGTACCTCTACTTGCTCGCATTAGCTGAACCATGTCTCTCCTCTCTGCCAGTGCTCTTGATCTCTTAAAAAGTAGAAAGTTATGAGACTTTCCACTCTGTGATGCATGGAATTTGCTACTTATCCATCTGATAACCCTGAATTGTGCTAGTCTCTCCATGGACTAGCTGATGATATATAGCTGTTTCTAATGCCTCTTGTATCCTGTGGGATCAGAAAAACATTTTGCCCTCCCCCACCCTGGGATTTCTTTTATAGTAGATAGGTACTTTTGCTTAAATTTGAGTCCTTTTATTTTGCAAAGCCACTGGGTTGGGATAAATGCAGCTCTCTTATGTGGAGATGGGGCTGAATAATCCATTCAATATAGACCTGCATTTTATCACAGGCAAGCTAGCACTGCATTTCCGTATTGTTGGGATAACTCTCTCCTTCAGAGTATATATGGTAAACTTCACTATAATAGGCCAGAGTGCCATCTGTGGAGTTCCAGCTGGATCCTTGTTAGACAATGAACTCTCTATAATAACAGTTTGGGCTCCATTACCTGTGTCCAAGCCAAAGTCTGACTGTGAATGTAATCCATACAGCCCTTTGCCTTCAGGAGTTTCTGGTATCATGTTTATTTGAATATTCTTTCTTCTGAACCAGTCATCATGATGTATCACTGTGGCTTCAACCACATTTTGTTTTGCCTCTTTGATGGACACTCTTCCTTTCAAATCCATCATTGGAGGGTTTGTTTACTACTTTGCTAATATGCTTGTCTGTTTCTGTGATACAGTCCTCCAATCTAGTATCCATTTTTCTAACTTCTAGGAAGACATCCTTCAATGTAATGTCTGCTTCATCTGTACTTTCTGCAGTGCTTGGTCTACAGGATGCTGGCCATTTTCTCTTCAGGAATTACTCAAATATGCTCATCCTGTTTAGTTATATTTCTGCAGTTTCTGCCTTCTCTCCACATTCACTTTTAGCTTTAGAGGTAATCTGACACTTAATCCTTCTTTTAGACTTTACTGATTGCTTGACTAGCTCTTTTTTGTATAACAATTCTGGTTTACAGGAGGACTAGGTGAAAGAGATGTGCTACTCTAGCCACATAATTACTGGAAGTCACTGGGAGTCTATAAGCCATTATCATCTGGTCCTGTGTTCATACTTGTTAGCCTCTGGTACTAAAAATCATTACTCTGGCTTTAAAGAAATCATAATAGACTATCAGACAAAAAAACATTTTTTTTTTTATTTTTAGACTAGCATTTCTTGAACTACTACAATCCATCTGAATTTATATGCTTTTAAACAGGTATAACTCTGTGAAGACAATACATTTATTAGCAACAAGGTCAACTCTATGCTTGGATCATATCAGTTGATGTATATGCATGTCAGTTATTTTAATAATATAGCAGTTTCCATTTGTATTCTTTTTTACTCATTTTACCCTAAAGGGGATTTGATGCTAACATATAAAATACCTTTAATACCAGTTTGTCTCATGTTGTAATGCTTTATAGTAATTCAGTCTTTTTGTAACTTAAGAAAAACATGACTTTCACATGTGAAAAAGTGCAAAGCAGTCTGGTTGTTACCAAACTATAGTATTTCAAGGTGGCAATACTTCCACCCATTTGAAAACATATCACAAATTACATATACGTATTAGTTACCACCCTTTGTAAGAAAGAAAGTTTTCATAAAGTTTGCCTGTAATGCCTTTAGTGCTGAAATCCTTTTTTAAAACCAGGCTGATTTTTTTTTTCTTTGTAGATTGCTGTATAAACATATTAAATACATATCTGCTTTTTCTGACACATCAGCTTTAAATTAAGATGTCACAGTCTGAATTGTATTATGTGGTATATTATGTGGTACAAGGTGCCTAATTTGATATGTGACAGATTAGCCTTGGCTAGACAGCAAGGAGGCAAACTTAGAATTTTTTGATTAGCATAGACAAAGATGATCAATTGCTTGTCATTTATTACAAACACATAAAATATTTTGCATTTTTAATGTCCTGGAAGCAGAATGGCTTGCCATTATTTATTTTCTTATGTCTTAACCTAGGTAAATTATCGGGAATATCCTCTTTTTCTCTAAATTGTGTTAATCTGGTTAATTTATTTAGTCATACTTACAAGTGGCTTAAAACTACATTTGGATATTTTACTTACCCCATTTAAGGCTCCTGGACTGTATGCCTTATTTCTATGTCATCCAGAATGGACTTGTATATGGACCTGATATCAGTGTCTGATGCTCCTTTATTTATAAAATTGTTAGATTTGAAAGCATGTTATTAAGTTTGTTGTCTTAATGCTTGTTTTTCTAGTTAGGAATGTTTTGAAATGTACTACAGCTATCTATGGGCTCCTATTATGTTATTGAAAGATAACATAATCGAACGATCAAAGCTTTAAAATGGCAGTATTTTGAAGATCGCAGTACAGTAAGGATTGGAATATTTGCCCTTTCTTCACTGTGGTGCGATCACTGAGTTGGAATATATATTTAGTGGGGGGGTGTGGGGGGCATAGCCCCCCACAATACAAGCTTCAAAATGCTACCATTTCAAAGTTTTGATTGTTCGATTACGTTATCTTTCGATAACGTAATATGAACTCGCTATCTACCTGAACTATGACTCCACCATTCTCTTTCCTGATTTAGCAAAAATGCATTCATATGAAGATGTCATACTGTTGTTACTGAATGTGCCACCTGTTAGCAACAATTAATACTGAGTCAATTTAATGCACTGCCATATGGTACTAGTTTTATCTGTAACATCATTTTCCTTTTAAAAAATACTTAACAGCTCCAGGATTTTCAACTAATATTAACTTTGGTGACAGCAAGATCAGAGAAGCATCTTTTACAATATACCTAAGCCCTATTTAGATTGATTTGAAGAAATATACAACATTTATAACCACATTTTAGGGTCATTGTGTAATCACACAGCTGAAAGAGTTTCACTAATAACCCATTATTAGCATGCACTAGTCAATTGCTGTATTAAATCTATATTAATCAAAGTAAGAAAATCATTCAACGTGTTTATCATGCTACAAAGCTTTAGATATCCATTTAAAAATTTGATAACATTCTCATAGTCCTCATAGTATAATGTGTAATACGTTTGTCTAAAAATGTTTCCCAAATTTATGAAGTTTTGCAGTTATTGTGTATGGGGGGTACTTTTAGAATATAAATTAACCATCAAGTCATTGTTTGACTCTTTTGTACTGTGTAAAGTTACACTTGGAATTTTATTTGTTGTGCTGTAATCTGGTGTAACAATATTTTGCCATACTCAGTGTCTTTTCAATCCACAAAATGCATCTGTTGCTTGTTTCCCCCTAAGACTTAGAATAATTACAGTTTGGAAAATCATATGTTATATCCAATGACATATACAGTTCTAAGACACATTTATATACATATAGACATGTATACCTATATGCATAGAAATATGTTTTTCTTTTGGCACCATGTAATGAAATATGTACATAATGCAAGCAGTTAAGTCCATTAGAAGGTTGCTCTCTGGCTGTGAATGCACAGACAATTAAAACTGTCCTTAAAAATAATTTTTAATCCTGTAGTACAATGCTTCTATTTCTTTAGTGCAATGAAGTTTTCTTAATCTTGAATTTCACTGCAGTATATGCATATGACTGAGTACAAAAATAAGCAATAACATATTATAACTTATCAATGAATCCTATTGCATATCTGCTGGCAACTTTCCAACCGCTTGGGTATACCCTAAGACTTCTCAGTGACCTGTTTAACCCATTTACAAGTGAACAAGATTACAGCAGTTTCAATTTTCTTAATGTACTTATTATGTGTTACACATTGCAAAGGAAAGTAATATAATATTGTGTCACTCGTTAATACGAATTTTTAAGGTTTGCATAAGTTAAGTTATTTGTCAAGTGAGCAGCTTTATTCTGTTTTCCCTGTGGTACCAGTCTCAATCTAAGTAAAATTCGTAACACACTTATATAGTCATTAGGCCAAAATAATTTACTATGTACATATTGTGAATGCAATCTTTACGGTTGATGTTCAAATGGCAGTCATTCTAGTATTGTCTTTTTTGGCAGAAATCTTATAACAGTTATCTTGTAGTGAAGCAGACTTATAAATCTTAATGACAGATATTCACTGTCTCTTCCTCCTGCCTTTTTTTTTTGTTAGTAAAGGTCTCATTTCTGCAGTGATCAATTATACTTAAGATCAAAGTCAGAAATCATAAAGCAGACAGCTTCTCTTAATTTCACATGACAACTTATTACCTAATTCCAGACCATCTACAATAAAAACAGTCATTTTTAGCTTTTAGAATCATTTTCCTTAATTAAGCTGAATCTGCCTACACAAAGACAGTCACAGTAGCCATGTATGTATGGATCAAGCAGGTGGAACTGTGTTGTTTATATGCTGGACATCTCCCTCATTGATTTTAGAAAGAACTTTAACTGCATCATCACATATCTCTTACTGGTATTACAGATTTAAATCCATATTTTACTAAGATTTGGTGTTTAAAAAGGCAAGACTGTTCCTGTTTCTACCTTACTCATTTGAAGATAATGCTAGATTTAGATTACATATGTCATACATTTTATCCACAACTAGGGTAATTAGCTGGCTGCTTCAAGAATGACAGCAGGGGAATAGGCCCTTGTATGCACTCCTCACAATGCCACTACTTAAAATATATTAACTCCAATATCCTCTACTGGGGAGAGGGGGATGCTTCCTTACTCCCAAAGTTCTGTGATTTCCAAATTAGTAGAGTGGAAATGAACAACCATACCACCCAGCCTCAAAATGCAATAAATCTAAACAATTTCAAAAATAATGGGAGGACAAAAGCTCAAAATCAGGGACAGATTTTAAATATTGCTCCTACAAACTTAAAAAGTTTATAGAATAACATGTTTTGTGTTAGCTTGCATTTTCTGAAAGATGTGAAGTCTGAAACTTAAATATATGTCATTATTTAATTACTTCAAAATGATTTGCCAGGAAAACACAGATTTTATGTGGAGCAGACCAAAAGTATAGGTCAAAAATCTGTGCATTCTGTGAAAAATTGGAGCTGGGAGATGTGCATAGATTAAATCAGACTTAAGTAAACAGCTGTGGTTGTCTAAGTCTGGAATAAACTTTTGAATAAACATGACTCAATAAAATCCTAACATCCCATGTGGGGGAAATATTCATAAAAGTTAGGTCAAATGAAAATGTGTTAGAAGATTGCCAAGCTACTGTAATCAGTGTCTTGAACATCATTGCAAAAAAAAAAATCTTATATCTAAATTAGTTTATGCCTTTCCCTTTAGAGTTCTTTTCTCTACCCATACCACTGATCACCTTCAAAAACTCTACTCAAAATCTCTTAAGTTCATTATTGCAGCAGACATCACAGTCAGACTTTGCCTGCTGCAAACAGGCTATCCATTACATATAGCAGCGTTACTCCTAGCTAAATTTAGTTTCAAGCTGCTTAATTCAAACTATTGTCATCCTTTAGTACTAAAAATAAAAACTACTGCTATTCTATCCAATGTCAAAATTCAGCTGCAGACACACTAAGAAGACTTGTTTTTACTCTGTCCAGCAAATAATCCTCCTCAAGAAAAAACTGCTGCAGCCTACAATTCCCACCAGTCATGCATCAGAAACATGTCTATTCTTTTTGCCTTTTCAATTATCTGATCACATGACCACTCTCTTTTACAGTATATACTTTGAAGCAGGTTAGACTGTGCTGATATTTCATGACTGCCTGACTGATCTTAATAAATATGTAAATATCCTACTTACTCTAAGTTATTTTTTATTATCTGTTTATTTTTGTCACCGTTCTAGTCGTTGGGAAGTGGGGGTTATTTTATTTTTTGAGTAAGTAGTTGGACTCGACATAGTGGTTATCTTCTACAAAGTCATTTGAATGGCTACTTCTTAATAATCTAATTTCACTACCTGAAACTTTGAAATCATTGTTTACGTTGAAACATCAAATTACTATTAAACCATCAAGCTTCAAGACATTATATATGTATTTGCCTTGTAGTGGTTGCTAAGTGAGTGTATGTTCCATTTTATATAATTGAATGTTCACTGTTACAAACATGCATCAATAATACTGTGTTGTCCAATGAATACCAAACAAGATTTCAGAAACAGCAAGGCTTTCACACCTTTTCCCTAAACCAGTCACACATGCATGGCTTTGGAAAGCCTACTACACATCTGAACAACACAAACCTCTCAACCTCTTAGAGCAAAGAATCTGGACAAAGCCTAAAATGATGGGGGGACAAATGGGGACAGATTTTAAATATTGCTCTTACAAGCTTAGAAACTTGATAGAATAATAGGTTTTGCATTAGCATGAATTTTCTGAAGGATGTGGAGTCTTAAAATCATATGTTTGTCATTATTTAATGACTTCAATCCTCAGTTATTTGCCAGAAAGGTACAGATTTTAGGAGGAACACACCAAAAATATGAGGCAAAAATCTGGACATTCTGCAAAAATTTGTACAGTTGAGAGCAATGAAAGTTGCCTTTTAATTAGGCATAGAGATTGTAGTGTACTGGCCTGCTTCCTCCCTGGATCCATGAGCCAGCATCAACTACCCATAGTCACACTCCCCCACTGACCCCACGAGTGACCCACAAAGCTAATTAAATTTCTATTGTCTGGGTTGCTGTCAGGGCTTTAGCCCTCAGTACAGTCATATGTTTTATATTTCTGATATTAAGTTTCCCTTCTGTCAGTCATACATTATTAGAAAAAAGCAGGAAAAATGGAAAATGACAATATACTAGATGTAACACTTGTTATGCGAATCAGATTATATTATGAAATAATTCTACTTTTGTGTATTTATTTGGAAAGATGGCATAAATGTTGTAGTATTATACTAAAATATACTGGGAAGCATCGTCTGTTATCAGTTCTGAAATCACACCATTTATATATTTTTATGATCAGTGCTATGGGGGGGGTCATACTTTTAAATTTCTACATTTTAATTAGCTGATATAACTGAATAATTGGATTTTAAGTTGTTTAAAACATTAAAAGTAAATAAAAAGTTCACAGAAGACACAAAGTGCAAATAAAATTAATTAGAAATAAAAAAGATAAAAAGCACTTCGACACAGCAGAAAAAGGCAACTAATTTAATCACAACAGGTTAGCGCTTTCACGGTCACTTAAACAACTGCTTCATCAGACCATTGTCTGATGAAGCGGTTGTTTGAGTGACAGCAAGCAGTAGTTTGAGTGACCATGGAAGCGCTAACCTGTTGTGATTAAATTAATTGCCTTTTTCTGCTGTGTCAAAGTGCTTTTTATCTTTTTTATGTTTAAAACATTACCTGCATCATAGAGTATAAAAATATTTACTATTTTTCTTAAGATGAGTGGTTAGAATAAAAGTCCAACTATTGTCGAGTTTTGGTCTTGATATTCCATTTCTAAGTTCTCTTTAAAAACTAAACTGAAGGAAGTATTTCTCACTAAAGACTATGAGAAGGTCATCAGCCAGGATTCACAGATGTATATTGCATTAGACAATGCAAATTAGTGTTGATAATGACAATGCATAGAGTGTGGGCAGTTCTGAGACACATACAGTGCCATCGCACAAGGGTCAAAATAGCTCAGTAAGCAGAGTAGGCTAATGATTGTAAAAATGACATGGAAATACAGAATCTCATACAAATCAGACACACAGATTATGTAAATTATGATATGCAAAATGACAGATCAGTTCAGAAATGTATAATATAAGTATGCTTTGCCATGACACATTACTCATTTTGGACACTGAGGTTTGTGGCTTACATGACGGAATTGATATCAAGAGTAGAAGCAGCAGCAGAACAGTGGCATGTATTAGCAACTGCTATTGTGGTCAGTACCTGCAGTATTGCATGTCATGGATGCCCATGTGAATGGGGGAGATATACACAGCATCGGTATTCTACCAGCTTGTAGACTATCACTTTGTGGTCATTTCCATGTGGATGCTGTAAGAGATCTACTTAAAATGTATATGAGCCTCAAATACAATTGAGGGGGTGCATCTTATGCAACTCCTCTGGATATCAATATATGTGCAGTCTTAGACATCTTAGTTATAGGGGCATTTCAGCATCCTATGGAGGACATATTAGGGATATCACAGGCATCAGATTCAGAAGTTCTAAACCAGTTCCATGATATTATACTGAAATGTATGGATGAGGATTTGGTTCTCAAGGACTGTAGAAGAGATGATCAGCACCATACAGCCATTTCTGAGCATAGCCTAATTTCCTGAGGTCATGGGAGCCATGGACCACACAGTAGTCCAGTGGCCCTGCAATACTTCAACAGGAAGGATTTCTACTTCCTGAACTGCCAGGTGGTCTGTAATGCCCAGTACAGTACATTATATATATATATATATATATATATATATAGGTTTGCTATCATTATGTCGACGTGCATTTAGACGTTATGAAGTATTCGAACATCAGATGTTCGAATACTTCATATTACGGCAGGTGACATGAGCGAAGGTTTGCATTGCGAATGAACTGTGCATTCGCAATTCTAACTTTCGGTCATGGGAGGGGATCGCGGTACAGTGCGGTTAGGGAAATGCATCCCTTTCCTCACTGTAGTGCGATCTCGGAGTTGGAATATTAAGTTGGGGGGTGTGGGGGCACAGCCCCATGGGTGCAGGCGCAGCCCCTGCATAACTGTGTGTTTCGGTTAGGTAGGTAGGTGATTATGGGAAGGGTGGGCGTGCTGTGTATCGCCGTAAATGTCATAGCGACATTTTCGACAATACACCCTTGTTTTTGAGTTTACTATTATTCGAAAATGTTCATTTTTGATGCATAAATTCGAAAATAAAGACATTATTTATGTTTCGAATTTATGATAGTAAACCATATATATATATATATATATATATATATATATATATATATATATATATATATATATATATTTATGTATGTGTGTGTGTGTGTGTGTGTGTATGTGTGTGTGTATGTTCGTACATAATTTCAAGCACCTTCACTACTGTGTGTTGAT
Organism: Protopterus annectens; assembly: GCF_019279795.1. NCBI lineage: Eukaryota > Metazoa > Chordata > Ceratodontiformes > Protopteridae > Protopterus > Protopterus annectens. The sequence continues at coordinate 1,485,086,700 of NC_056731.1, read as the reverse complement.
ATGGCAGAGGCATTTCACACACCCAGTCCACTTGTGTTTGATCATAATATTGCAGATAATTGGAGAGTATTTGAGCAGGAATATGATCTGTTTATACAAGCAACTTTTTCAGACAAAGATACACATACAGGTACATTCATTTTGCTTAACTTAGCTGGGTCAGAGGCCATTGAAAGAGAGTGTTCATTTGTGTATGCACCAGCTGTAAATACAGGAGAGGGAGAAAACCACCATATTATACCAAATGAATCAAGACAGGACCCTGAGTGCTTGAAATGTAAATTTAGAGAAATGTGCAAACTCCAGACAAATGTTACATTAGAGAGGCACCTATTTTATAAAAGAGACCAAACGTCAGGTGAATCTTTTGCAGCTTATATCACTGACTTAAGAAATAAGGCTAAAATGTGCAGATTTGGTGATTTGAAAGATGAATGAATAAAGGATAGGCTTGTGTGTGGTGTTAAATAATGCTGCAGTGAGAAAGATTTTGTTTTGTGACAGTGATTTAATGTTTAGCAAAGCTATTGAGATTTGTCAAATTCATGATCTCACAGAAAGGAACACAAGGATGCTTGCAAGTGACAAGAGCTTAGTTTCAGCAGCCTCTAGAACAAGCATAGACAGCATGCAGCATGTGGCAAGTAGAAGCAGACCTAAGCAGATGGCAGCTGCAGCCCCTGTTGGGATTCCCAGGGAGGACCAATAACTTCCTAGCGACTTCTAAGACTAGCTCAGCAAAATGGACATGCTCAGTGCAGTATAAGGGTGAGTCAGAAAAACCCAAATCAAGTCTTATTGTTAACTGTTGTAACTGTGGTGCCAATCATGAGTCTAAAAGAAAGAAGTGCTTAGCATTTGGTCAGCAATGCCACAAGTGTAAAAAATAGAACCACTTTCAAAAGTTTTGTAAATCAAGCAAGCCTCATTCAGTTATTATGAAAGGTCACTCAAAAAAGCAAGTTAATCATGTGGAAAGCTGCAATCCTACTTACGTAGATGGTGCATCAGTGGTCAGTGAAAAAGTTAATGCAGTAGATTTGTTGGCAAAGAACAAAGTATTTTGTGCTGTCCTGATCAATGGTAAACCCACAGAGCTCAAAGTCCACACTGGTTCAAAGTGCAATTTAAGGTCAGCAGAAACATTTGCTAGAGTGAGAGCTGGTGAGCAACTTAATTTGGCTAGTTGTGTGAAGCTTGTTGCTTATGGAGGTGAAAAGATTCAAACCAAAGGCTCAGTAGTGCTTTCATGCTATTCGGCTGGGAACAGTTGCAGCTTGCGATTTTATGTAGTCAGAAGACCTATGCAGTCATTATTAGGTTTCACAGACAGTTTAAGAATGAAACTGCTTTCTTTTACCAAAGAAGTCCATCATGTAAGCACATGTCCCAGTTCCAGCTTCAGTGATGCTATTTTTTCAGAGTATGCTGATGTTTTCGATGACAAGCTAGTTGTGTACTCCATGAAAGTAGACCCAGAGGTCAGTCCAGTAGTCAAACCAGTGAGGAGAGTTCCAATATCTATGCAGGACAAGGTCACAGTCCAGTTAGACAAGATAGTGCAGCAAGGTGTGATTTGCCCAGTCACAGAACCAAATGAGTGGGTGTCTTCCATGGTAGCTGCTCATAAGAAAAGTTTGGATGAAATCAGAATATGCATTGACCCAAGAGACTTGAACAAGGCATTAAAGAGACCTCATTATCCCATGTGTATAGTCAATGAGGTCACTCCCCTCATGCCAAATGCCACTGTTTTTTCTGTCTTAGATGCAAAAAGTTCATTTTGCAAACCAATGCTTGATCACAGATCTTCATTACTGACTACATTCAGCACACCATTTGGTAGATACAGATTCCTCAGGATGCCTTTTGGAATAAATTCTGCCAGTGAAGTCTTTCAGTGTGCAATGAAGCAATTGTTTTCAGGTTATCCGTGTTTTATAATAGTTGATGATTTACTTGTTAGAGGTAATAGTGAAGCAGAGCATGACAGAAACCTCAGGAAAGTTCTGGACAGAGCGCGTGAAGTGAACTTGAAGCTCATTCCTCTGAAATGTAAATTCAGACTACCAGAAGTTACTTATGTAGGTCATTTATTTACCAGAACAGGCTTACAACCAGACCCTTCCAAACAAGCAGCTCTTCTGGAGATGCCGGCTCCAATGTCCAAGCCCTACAGCATTGTCTTGGTATGGTTAACTATTTGGCCAAAGTTATCCCTGACTTTAGTGAATTATCAGCACCTTTAAGAGATCTGACACACAAAATGTTGCCTGGTGATGGTTGGAACAGCATCAAAGAGCATTTGATAACCTCAAACAGCAAATTTCCAACCCATCTACATTGAGTTACTATGATGTTCACAAACCAGTAGTTCTTTCCTGTGATGCTTCAAAGTTCGGTCTTGGTGCAGTTATTCATCAAAAGGACAGACATGTTGCCTATGCATCTAGAACTCTTACCCAAACCGAGATGCAGTGTGCTCAGATTAAGAAGGAACTTTTGGCAATTGTGTTTGCATGGTCGAAGTTCCATGATTGTATTTATGGCCTCGTTATCCAAGTCGAAACTGATCATCAGCCTCTAGTCACTATTTTAAAGAAGCCTATCTATACCACTCCAGCAAGACTACAAAGAATGATGCTCAGATTACAAAAGTATAATTTCAAAATGGTCTATTCAAAAGGCAAACTACTTTATTTGGCTGATAACCTTATCCAGATCACCCAGAAATACCACAGAACAACTTGATGCAGAAAATTTTGACTTTGGCGCACGATTTTTCTACCACGAGACTTGATGAGCTATGTGATCATACAAAGACTGATACAATTTTGCAAAAGCTCAACCACTTCAATGTTGGATGGCCGTCAAAGCAATCTTGTGTACTGCCAAAAGTACAACCTTTTTTTCCATACAGAGATAAGATGCTGATGGAAGATAGTATCATTTTTCAAAGGTCCAAAAGTTATTGTTCCTACTTCTTTACAACATGATTTGCTTCATGGCCACCCAGGTTCTGATTCTACCAAAAGAAGTGTGAAAGTACTAGCATTTTGGCCTTCTCTATCAAATAACATTGATAAAGTACTTCCTTCTTGATCAGTATACAACAGTACTAAACTGCATTTACAAAGAGAGCCACTTCAGCTAAGCCAGATTCCTGAACTACCTTGGTCAACAGTAGCCACTGATATATTTAAGTGGAACAATCAGCATTACTTAGTGTTGGTAGAGTCTTATTTGAACTGGTTTGAAATCGATTTGCTACCTAACCTAACATCTAGTGCTGTTATTACTAAGATGAACCATCATTTCTCAGTCCATGGTAGTCCACACAAAGTTATTTCTGAAAATGGTACCCAGAAGACCAGTCAGTTGTTCCAGAAATTTGCAAAAGAGTGGGACTTTATCCATGTTACTAGTAGTCTGGAATGCCCACAGTCAAACGGCCTTGCTGAATGTGCAGTAGTGTGCCTTGCTGAATGTGCAGTACAGAGTGCAAAGGAATTGCTAGAGAGGCCAAAGCCTGACAATACTGATATCTTCTTGAATTTTCTTAATCTCAGAAATATACTCAGTAGCAATCTATGTGGCTTGCCTGCTCAGCAACTTCTATCTAGGGAAACCAGAACAACCTTGCCTATCAGTTCTAGTTTATTGGTGCCTAATGCTAAAAACACCAGAGCAATCAAAGCCCAACTCTTTACGAAGCATTTCTTTCAGAAGTCCAGCTATGATAAAATGAGCAGATTTCTCTATCCGTTAAAAGAAGGAGAGACAGTGAGGATGAAAACAGTGAAATGCTTTGATTGAATTGGTCAAGTGAGAGGCATATGTGCTGAGCCGAGATCCTACTTAGTGGAATCTGAGGGTATAGAATACAGGAGAAACCACAAGCTTCTTCCTCCTGTGTCAGAAATGATATTGAAGCATTGTAACTGTGATACAGACTCTAGATCTCAGAGCAACCCTGAGAATGTTTGCATCGAAGAACATGTCTCAGTATCTATTCCCGTTCCTGATGATATCCCAGATGTCCCCAAAGTTGAACATTCCTTGAAGACAGTCCCCGCTGCTAGATCCATTTCTGACTTTTATGTTACACGATCAAGTCGTACTTCTAGACCTAGAGTAAAATACACAGCAACCTGGACATGATTGCTTTATATGTGTTTAATTTTGTATGATTGCATGTCAAAGAATTAGTTCTGCAGAATTGCATGTCAAAGATCATTTCTGTGTAATTGCATGTCATTGAATACTGTTGTTTGGTATATGATCTATTTCTCAAAGACAGAGGATGTAGAACAGAGTCTGTGTATGTAACTTTAAGAAGCATTTCCAGATGTAGGCATGTGCATATAAACAGTGAGCATGTGAAGGCAATAGTGCTATTTTGAGAGAACAGCCAGAGTGTTAATATGTATGTGTGTAGTAGCCTGTCTGTTTATAAGTTTATTTAAGTTTAAGTTACTAAGCCTCATTCCTGATATGTTTGTGTATAATAATGCTGCTTGAACTGAATCCACAACTGTTCATTTGTTTTATCCTGACCGGATGAGTGACACTAACCATCCTAGGTGTTGAGAAGGAGAAGCACTGTTTTCCTTGTCTTGGATGATGCCCAGCCTATGACTGGGATCAGTAGACTGTATATCCACAGGTGACAGTGATGCTATCTCAGCAACAGTCTGTGTTAGTCTAACTTGGGATGGTCTGTATCGGACGTCTCCACATTTGGATCCTCCCATGCTAATGGAAGGCATGGTCAGGGGAGGCAGACCACATGATTATTGCATTGTATCGCATGGAAGCACCTATGGAAGCAACATTTGCCACCAATGACCTCAAAAACCTTGTGTGCCCTCTTCTTCTACACTTGGTGTCATCTTGTAGGTGCTGCACATTACTCTGCAAGCCACACAGCACAATCACTGTCTCCACAATGCTGTAGGTGGCAGACATCTGTGTCTGGATAACAGACCTGCACACCTACTAGTTAATGCCAAGTTTTGTAATCATATCAGGGATGGCCCTAGAGACAGGGTAGTAACAAACCACCCCATCCATGTTTATCTCTTGTGGTGGGTATGCACACCTCAGAGGCAATGTGCATTTTAGATGCTGTCTGTGCGGTAGGGACCAAAGTGAAGCCTGTGAGGGGTGTCTACTACAACATCTTGATCTTGCACTGGAGGGGCTGTTTGCTCAGCCACCTACATCTTTATGGAGGCTTTTATAATGGATGCATCTGCCATAGGTGCCATGCTGATATCAGTCCCATGATAACATGTTGTGCTGGACCCTCTACCAGTGGAGTCTAGGAAAGCAGAAGCACAAATGACACCTCTACCACCCCACACACATATGTGCCCCTATAACCCCCTGTGGCACTCAGAAAACTACACATTGCAATACAGCTATAACGTATGTTAACAGAAATACCTTGTCATGCAGGTTGTTTCGGTTGCAGACCAGATGTTTCTGGTTAGGACAGATATGCAAGTGGCTTTGGCCAGATCTTCCTTAAAAAGAATGGTGCTATACTGTACTGTACAGTACTGAACATCAGTAACCTGGTGCTTTTCCTAATGACGCATGCACACTGCAGCTGCCACATCTGAAACTCTCACAGGTATATGTGGCAACTATCCCTGGCCAATGAATGAGACCAAAAATTATTCAACTTCAGTGAACTACTTTAGGGCTGGCAGTCTACCCAAAGTGGTGGACCTGCCTGTCACATTTGCTCATCTTTTATTTTTCATGGAGTGTCATATCAATGACCTTCACTGCACCTATTATAGAGACTTATTATGGCCCACCACAGAATTCAGACCTTGCACCAGCCTCGGACAAACCTGGTCCTGATAATGCCTGTCTGTGACACCTTTCTCAAGGATGTACAACTGCCGAAGGATTGTAGTAGCACTTCATTTTCCTGGCTATTGAACTGCTCCAGGAGCCTGAATTGACCTGTGAACATTTTTCCTGTGTTATTGACTTCTTCTATCTTAACTGTTCTACATGTATACGTAGGAGTTCATACTTCATTTAGTAATGGCACAGGAGTGATTCTTGAATATATTTAAGTGTCACAGAAGGTGGAATTGCTTCCTCCAGTATCACAGTATACATGAGACTTGTGTCAGTGCACTGTACAACTGCCACTGTTTTTGTAACATGGGTATAGCATTCTTCTGCAGGTCCAGTTATAGAAGAGTATGAGGTGACCCCATAGTCATCTTAGGTTCCACTAGGTAATGCCTCTCATGTTTGGTCAACAGTGGCCAACATGTCCACCTCTCAGCAGGTTAATAATGGGAAAAACAAGGAGCTATAAAATGCTGCTAAATCTTTATTAGAACTAATATCTTAAGTTCAACAACTCTTAGGTTCATAGGTTCATAGGTAGGTACTAGGCTATTGGCCCTAGGGCCTATATAAGCCTAGCCAAAGGTACCCTGTCTTTTGCCACCCAAGAAAATTATTTTCCTGTGCCACTGTCGAGCAGAGCCACAGAAGTGATCCCCAGGGTGAATTTCCTATCTCCCATCCAATCATCAAAATTTTTTCTTGAAGAGCGCTAATGAGGAGCTTTGTTTGATATAGATAGGTAGTTTGTTCTGGAGTATGTGAAGTCTCTGGAACAGGAATCTATCCCTCCAGCATGTTCTGTTTATTGTGGTGACAAGGTTTAGGTCCCTAGACCATGTAGCTCATAGGGATTGGGATTTCTTTAAGTGGTGCATGTCTAAAAGCTCTGGGTTTGACATAGCTTTGTGTGTTAGGCAGAGATGGCCTCTGAGTAGGCGATATGCAATGGAATAAAGCTGCAGTCTTTTGAGATGATCTGCATAGGGTATCTGTTTGAGGCTGGTAATCCTCTTTGTGAGATATTTCTGTGGCCTTTCCATTTGTTGTAGATGTCTTGAGAGGTACATACCAAAAGGGGTGTTGTACTCTATAATGGGTCTAAAGAGCGACGAGTAGAGGGGAACAATGACCTCTTTTTTCCTGGATGAAAAACCTTTTGTGATGAGGTGTGCCACATAGAAGGATTTCCTGACTACTGTGGCGATGTGATTATCAAAGGAGAGACTACTGTCCACCTGTGTCCCAAGGTCTCTTATCACATTTTCAGTGTTAAGTAGACTACCGCCTATGTGATAATTCATGGGTACTGAGTTTTTACCAAAAGGGATGACAATGCACTTTTTGGCATTGAGCTTGAGGCCATGGCTTTGACACCAGGCATCTGTCTCAGCGAGGCCCTTTTGTAGGATGTCCACATCTTTTGGAGTTTTGATTATGGCTCCTAGTTTGCAGTCATCTGCGAACTTCATTAGCCAAAGACCTTCTGTGTTGGCCTGTACATCAGAGAAGTAGATACCAAACAGAAGAGGACCCAGGACTGAACCCTGTGGTACTCCACTTGTCACTGGTCTGAAGTTGGATATGGAGTGATGTGACAGATTATGCATAAACCAAGCTATAGTGAAAAATACAGGTTTTCATTACTTGACAGAATGGACGTTACATATATTCTTCAATTTGAAACTTTACAGCCTGATGAAATAAATACTGCATTTCTCTGGAAAGTTTTCTTATAGGTTAATTAGTTCATTGAAAGAAACCATGGGAAATATATAAGTCACTGATATGGTACTAGTTTTTAACTCTGAGGAGTTGTTGAACTCGGGATTCTAGTTCTTAATTGCCAGCATTTTATATTTCCTTGTTTTGGTCAGTAAATTGTTTCAATTCGAGTTTATACTGGGTGATAATGGTCCCCCTCCTGGAGTGGCCTATAGGAGTTGCTAGAGCCCCCATATCCACTTCTCAATATGGTATAAAGGCCCCTTTTCTGAAAGTGGGCAGGAGGGCCCTCCCATGGTCTTACAGCATCATCTGTGAAAAGTGGTTGCTACTGAGGTGCAGCACTAATTGGATACCCACTTTTGCAATGTGGATCACTGCCTGGCAAGGCTTGTCAAGTTGTGCAATGAGCAATAAATAGGCCCTGCCCACTGAGTCACCAGGGTGCAACAGCAGCATAACATAGGCCCCCAGGTAAGTGATGCCTCTGTTTCCCTCTGGCCAGCCTACCATCTGACCATACCAAGACAATACCCTAACCCCATACTGGTTCTTTCACTCTTATGTGTCATTCCCCATTCCTTACTCCTTGACCATCCCTCCCTAGCACCACTTTTCCACCCTTTATATTCTTTATCCATGTCCTGTCCTTCCAACTTTTCATATACACCACCTCTGGGTATCTGCATTCTATGTTTGTCTGTCTGCCCTTTTATTTCTGTCCATACTCCTCTCTCCATCATTACCTTATCCACTTAGCATTCTATAGCAAATCTTACAAAAGTGCCTTATTCCTTGGAAAAAAAGAAAAATTCCCCTCATTCACCCACCATTCAAACCTTGTAGTTACCTTTATGTGTTTCCCTCTTCTTTCTCTTCTCCCATTTCAGACATTCTTATCTTATCCTTCCTTTCTCCATTGATACAATGAACAGGATTGGTGTTTTGATGTGCATACCTCCCTGTGGCCTATAAGGAGGCCACAGTGCTGCTCTTCATGCAGTGGATGAGTATGAGCTGCACCTATGTGACACTGCACTGTGGTTAAGCATAAGCTGACTGAAATGCACTAGCCTGCCTTTGTTGTGATGTCCATCATGTGAACCACACACTTTACTATATCAGTGCTTCATAGGCACAGCCTAGCACTTTTTGTTGCATTTTTGCTATGCCTCTCTTTAATTATGCTCAGAGTGCAGAGATATTTAATGTCTAATACATGTCTTATTAGCTCTATGGATGTTCATGCAGTGACCTCCTTTCAAGTAACTGCTGTTAATCTGTGCAGTACATATCTGTGAATCCTATCATTGCAGCACTGTAAACTACAATTTCCATTTTTAAAAGTTTTTTTTAGGCTGAAATGTTATGAGAAGCAAGAATGCCATTGATGTCTATTACAATTTTTATTGCGTTTATGTATATGTGCATGCACGTGTGTGTGTGTGTGTGTGTGTGTGTGTGTGTGTGTGTGTGTGTGTGTGTGTGTGTGTGTGTGTGTGTGTGTGTGTGTGTGTGTGTGTGTGTGTGTGTGTGTGTGTGTGTGTGTGTGTGTGTGAGCGCGTGTGCATGTGCGTGTGTGTGTGTGTCTGATTTTGGAAGAGCAGGTTACTGTTGTTTCTTGGAATACAAAAAGGAAAGCCTGAACTAGGGTCAGTAAAATCATGATGCTGATATCAGGAATACCCTTTTGTTGACCACAATAAAAAAAAGGATTATTTTTTGGAGGTCCATAGGAGTATTTACTGTAATCAGGCGTACACTGTCTGCCTTGTTAATATTTTGAGCTTTGTTATAGGCTGCACACTTAAGAACAGTGTATGAAAGAAAAAAATAAATTTTTATTTTACCTGAAAAGGCCATTCTTTTGTTAAACTGAGTTAAAAACCTTAGATTATTCTGCTGTTTTGTCTGAAAATGGGGTGAATCAATTATTTAAGTGTGTATATACAACAGACATTAATTTAACAGTTGTGTGTTTTGTACTCTTTGATATTATATATGATTAGCTGGCAAATATCTTGAGAGTGGGATATTTAATGAATGTCCACAAAAAGGCTCACACCAGGTGTAGTGCAGCAAGCAAAATTGTAGCCCAAATTCAAACACAATGCAGCAAACAACAGTGATGCAGCAAGCAGAGATAAATTCAACTTTGAACTCCAAGTTTAATCCAAATTCAAAATGTAAGCACTTTCGTCCATTAAAACATTAATACAGGCATGTATTAGACACTTAAACCCTACATCTATCCTACACTAAACTGTACATACACTACTATTTATCCACTTACCTTAACCCAAACCCTAACCCTAAGGTCCATCACTATCGCACACTCACCTGACCCGCGCCCTAACCCTAACTCACCTACCCCACCCTAACCCTAATGTTGTCACTATCGCACACTCACTTCACCCGCACTCTAACCCTAACTCACCTAACCCATGCCCTAACCCTAATGTCCGCACAATCTCACACTTACCTGAACCCGACCTGTAACTTTCCACCACAGTGCTGAAAATAGCGAAGCCACAGAAACGGCCAACCAAATTCTTTCCCTCGGAAAAAATTTGGTGTTCTGCAGCTTCGCTATTTTCAGCGTTCGCTGTTTTGGGGTCGATATTAGAACATTGTTTTAAAACTTTGATGTTCTAATATAGAACCCAATGCTCATGCACTATTTACTTTTGTAAAGCATATTTTGAATAATAACATATTTGTTGAGTCAAGTGGTCCCTGATTTTACATGAAGCATCTGTGTTTTCCTTTTCTTTCTCTATGATAATTTTTCAAAAGCCTCCTGACCATCTTCTTAACAAATTTCCTTCCTTACAGCTGATTGAGCTTTCTTCATGACTAGTTTGTTGTTTGGCCTGTGTAAAGAAAATGCTGTCACTATCACAGTATGAGCACATCTGAGTTTTTTTTTCTAAATTATATATACCTGTGCAATGCCACACACTGAATTTTCTCAAATTTGTTAGTAATGTATGCTTTTATCAGCTATTTTTGTATTGACAGTTTTCATTTCTTTGCACTGTTAACAGTAGGCCAATAAGCAAACACATCACAAATCTATAAAGGTGTTATCTCTTATGCATTACTTTGGTCACATCTAGTTTCACAGTACTGATTTATATCCATTACATTATATAACTTGGGTATTCAAGGTATTCATTGGATGTTTTCAAATAGCACTTGTGTCACATTACAAAAACACATACAGAGACACTTTTATTGGTTTCTATACTTTGACTCTATTTTTACAAGTCATTACTTTTCTGATTTGGACTATTATAGTTTCATCAAGCTGTACGTGGCGCTTTGCCACATCATTCAAATTATGCCTAACAGCACTGTCAAGAGCAGGTTTCTGTTTGATTCTGCATCTTGACAGTGTCACTGACCCAGCTGTCTTAATAACAGAGTGACATTCACAGCAGTTTACATCAGACTATGAAATCAATGGATTCTGTTCTTGCTTATCTTAGTAGCTCATTAATCTGAAATCTTACTCAGTCACTTCGGATAATTTTACATTTTTGCATAAGTTACTTTGCAAAGTTAATGTCATGAAAGTCACTTAAGCTTCAGACTACATTGCAATCCTTTCTGAATATTAATCTTTTCCATTCACATTATAACACCTCTGACTTACTTTAAAACTTCAGAACTATCAAAGCATTGTGTCAGACTTAACATATCATAATAGTTTTACATGGCTTTAAATATTCTAACACCCTACTATAATCATCAGTATTTGCATTCTCTTCCATCACTTTTTTTTAATCAAAGACTGAAAGGAAAATAAAACAAAACAATATACTCGTAATTTAGTGTCAGTGGTTCAACAAGTAGAACTCTTACCTTGGGTGATGGGAAGTCAGAAAACTGTGGGTTCTAGTCCTACACCAGGTACTTAGATTAATTTCCAGTACTGGCTCTACAATGCGGCAAAAGGAAGGGACTGCACTATTAATAATAGGCCAAACTTAAATGTATTATCTGCTATGCATTACTTTGGTCACATACAGTTTCGCAGTGTTGATTTATATCCATTACATTGTCTGATGGGAATAATACCTTTACAGATCACTCAATGGTCTGTTGTTAATAGTGCAAAGAAGAGTGTGCTATCCTTCCGATGAGACATTAAATTGAGGTTTCATCTGCCTGAGTTGGTGGTCATTCATGTAGCTATAAAGGATCCCAAGTGCCCTGGCTAAATTTCCCCCAGTCAGTTAGAATTTCACCTCAGGTCTCACCTAAAATGAGTTTAATGGGCTAGGGGGACTAACCTGTTCAACAAAGAGTAAATACATGTGAGACCATCATAGGATTTATACTAAAATGAGGATAATGGCCTAGGGGGACTAACCTGGTCAACAAAGAGTAAATACATGTGAGACCATCATAGGATTTATACTAAAATGAGGATAATGGCCTAGGGGGACTAACCTGGTCAACAAAGAGTAAATGCATGTGAGACCATCATAGGACTTATACTAAAATGAGGATAATGGCCTAGGGGAACTAACATGGTCAAAAAAGAGTAAATACATGTGAGACCATCATAGTACTTACACTACCAGACTCGGAAAATATTTCCCTGTATTCTTAAAGATGGAACAAATTATCTCAAGGATGTAATGGCCATTAAATATTCACTAATAATTGAATGTTCTGGCATAGCAAATTTGCCTTTACATCTCATCTTGATTATTTCCTGTACTTTATTAAGTTGTTGAATCTAGGACTCTGTCATCTAATTCTGTGATTTAAATCTGCTTTGGGGAATTTTAGATAATGTAGAGATATTTGAAAGCTGGATTGAATTTAAAGAACTTGCCTCCACTTAAATGAATGTTTTATCATCTGTGGTGCTTAGATTCACCATAGGTTGGAATAGGTGAATCTTTTGGGCTTTCGTGACTTCTTCTTAATCATCTGAACTAAAAATGGTGTGAGAATTGGGGTAAAGCTAAAATCATATAAGAAATACATCATTATTCAGAAAAGAAGATATGTGAAGTCAATGAAGCAAACTATAATATAGACAGAAGATTGCTTCAATAATGTTAAGCAGTTGCATTGTCAACAATGCCTCTATTTGTCAAGGGAAACACCATTTCTGGAAAACTGTTTTGTTGTTGTAATCTTAAAAGGTTAGTATTCCATGTACTACACAGCTAAATATGAATAACTGCTTTCTGTGACAGTATTAGTCTCTGTAAGACTTAGTACAAAGCTAGATTCAAGTCTGAAATATTATTAAAATAACGGTAGTAGAAGTTTACACATTAATCATACTCTCATATGCTTCTAAGGAAATGTTTTGATATTTAATTCTAGTGTGCCTTAAAAATGTATTTCAGAATAGCTAGCACCAGGGACTGCCTAAGGCCAACTGTACCTATATGGCCCAAATTGAAAGTTCTATCCATGCTTTCTACCTTTGAGAAGTAAATCAGTATATCAAGGGCTGTGCTCTGGCCTGAGCTGCAAATACCAGTAGATAGCAGATTGTGATCTGAGAGATAAACAGTTTGTGCATTTATAAAAATAAATCTTCGTTATCACTTATTGCTGGCCTCACACATATCCTTTAGATAAAAGGCAGATGTCCAAGGGAAGTATTTCCAATAAAGTGCCTTTTACACGCACACACACACACGCACACACACACACACACACACGATAGACTAAAACCTAGGTTGGAATCCTATCATGTTCTAGCTACAATCTATGAGACCCTCTACAGGTCATTTTACTTCAATGTGTTTGTAATTTATTCAAGAAAAAAGAGACCAAAACTGTCAATGAGCTTATCAAATAAAATAAACAAATAAATTAAATAAAGAAAGGTGTATAAATTAACAGTGGAGATACATAAGGGAGGCTGTCAGGTGCCATAAGAATCAGTCAGACTGTGTAACAGATAAGACTGTGTAAAGTAACAGATTCTGACAGAGAGAGAGGTGATAACTGCAACACACTTCAGGTGGTATTACAGTTCCCTAGTTATATGCATTGCTCTTTTGTTTTTATGCAGCTACAAGTTTCTTCATTTACAGCTTTGTGTTAGCATTACTTACCTCCTCTAATACTCTTACACTATTCATTATTTTCATATTATGTTATTTGACAGACATTTACACAATACAAATAATGGGAGAAGAAAATGGAAACATTTACCACTGTGCAAGTTTTGTGATGTCCATACTCTGATTCAGATTTTCCTAACTACTTTTCCATTTCTTTTGTTCTCATCTAGCTATGATCAATCAATCCCTTTGTCCAAATCTCCATTAATGTTATTTGAAATCAGGAAATCACTAATCACCCATTTCGATCCACACTGGCATTCTTCAATTGTGTTTTTTAAACAATGAAGAAATTATGTACTTTACTTTCTAGGCACAGATGGATATTTAAGCACTGTATCGTAAATGGTCGAGTGGCGTTTGAAAGACATGCGTAAATGGGCGTGCCTTCATTGAAGGTTGGGTGTCGAGCTGGCACCTCGGCACCATAAAAATCTACTGCCAATCATTAGCGGACCGGAGTTCCGCTGTGGCGACCTCTAACCGGGAAAAGCCGAAAGAAGAACAAACATCTAGTGTCAGCAATGCAGTAGCATAGCTAGGGCAAGGCAAAGGGAGCAACTGTTGTAGGCACAGAGAGTTAGGGGCCACAATCTGCCTTCTGTTCCTGATCACTCTTTAGTGCATATGGGCTTTTAAAAGGCAGTATTGCATCTCTGGCCACACCTGAGCATTGTAGCGTTCTCTGTGTGGTCTAATTTGAAACAACTGTTTACTGCAGTTTAAAAGAAAAAAAGCTTTGTTTCTTTTTTTTTTTTTTTTTTTTTTTTTTTTAATTAAAGCCTGAATGCTGTATGCTGCATGTGGGATATAAACTATAGCTGGTGAGAGCTGCAGTGCGTAATGCATGGCATGAGCTGCAGCAACTGCTTGTTAATTTGTAAAAAGCAGTTTGCTACAGCTTAAAAGAAAAGAAAAAAGATTAGTTTCTTTTTTTTTTCAGCTGAAATCTGAAAAATGAGAGGCAGGGGCAGGGCATAGAAATGGGAACTAACTTGCTCCTGCATTTCAGGAGCCCAAGGTACCTGATTGCAGATTCTTATTTTTTATTTATTGCCTGTCAGATGAGGATGGGTGGGGGTGGGATATAGAAACAGGACCTGGTTGACTGGTTAGCACCTGCATTTCAGGAGCACCAGCAAACAGATAGAGCAATGTTTTATTTTTATTTTTGCTCTTCAATGAAGAGTTGGACAGGCAGGTGACAAGTATGGAGATTAGTCCCAGGTGTTACAAAAGCTAGCTACACATCTGCAATAATTTAATAACTCCTGGTGAAAGGCTATTGTTAGCCCAAAAATTTGAGTAGTTACAAAATACAGCTTTTCTCCCTGGGGTTCTACTGAAAATAGGCTCTTAACAGCCCAATGGCCTATTTGGTAAACAAATGCCAATAAATAAATAAATAAAACTTACGTTGGCCAAATAACAAGTATTAAATCAACTCTGTGTTCTAGTGTCTTTGTTTTTTGACCCATACAACTCTGCGCCTGTCGTGCCTTTCTGGTTAGTAGTTACACTGCATTGTACTCCAGTATATTTCTTACTGCTCCATAGGTATGCAGCCACTCTTTGCTCATCACGTTACAAGAGGAACATCTGACCTTTAGCTTATGATTTGCTGCTGGAGTCACTGCTACAATCTGGGAAAATTAATGAAGCAGTTATAATTCCATTTTGTCTATTTGCAAACCATGATAAAAAAATCCATTTAGGACTTTATCTCATAACCATATCTTAATGGTAAAATATTTATAGATCATCACAATATGAGATGTGCTGGATTGTAAAATCTATACCTCATTTCTTCTAATTAATTCAGGATATAAGAAGGATGGGGCCCATACTGTTTACTGAATTTTAAAACGTAAGGTACAGGCAGAAATGATCTTAGTTCAACTAATGCCCTAGGTAAAAAGGTTCAACAGCACCTCCCAACACCATCTGGTGCCCCCATCCTGGTCTACGTACACCATCCATATTAATTTTCCTTTTTCTCACAGTTTGTCTTGCTCTTCATTTTTTTTTTTCTTGTATTTGTTCAACATATTTTAAATAAACCATTTCCTTACTACAAAAAAATAAATAAATGCCTTGAAAGTGCCCCTGCTAAAGCAGCACCCTAGGCAGCTGCCTAGTTAGCCTATGCCTAAGGCCAGCTACGGGTACAGGCAAATGGTTAGTGTGCATACGAGCTCACTAGTGAATGAGATGATGGCCAGCTATACATGGTATATTCATAGATGGATCATAGTTTACCAAAACAAGTATAAAACGTGCTAATACATTAAGAGGTATGCAGGTATACTCATGTATGATCTCTTAACCCAAGTTTGAAAGCAATGGTAGTCAATCTAGCGTTGAGAGATATTTGCCTACCAATACCCTTCATATTGAGCCAAGGGCTGTATATGATTAGAACTGCCTAGAAACTAGTGTCTTTACTTGCAGGAGAAACTAAGAAATGTTACTTGTACTATGAACAAGTGAAATTTTTTAAACAATAGCACACCCCATTTTAAATAAAACCTCAAATGTAACAACAATAGCTTCTCATTTGTTGGCCAGAACATACTTTTATATGTGACATGGAAGATATTAAGATTAGAATGCAACTGGCTTTACTTGCCATGTTCAAGAATAGTGTAATAGGAAGATAAAATGACCAACATATAACTGAACATTATGCATTTTTAATATTTGGAGATGGTTGCTATTTTTAGTATTTTTCATTTCAGACATTTAATATATATATATATATATATATATATATATATATATATATATATATATAGGTCTGGATTCAATAAACTCCATGTAGGTTCCCCACAGAGCCTATAGGGTCTATATTAGAACAGTGAAGGTTTAGCTTGTTGAAGACCTAAACATTGAAAGCTTACAACTGCAAATGGCCACTTCTGTGAATTTTTTTCACAGGGGAAAAATTTGCTTGGGCGTTATTGGGAATTTGCCCTTTTCCCCAATGTAGAGCGATCTCGGAGTTGGTATATTTAGTTAAGGAGGGTGTTGGGGGTGAAGCCCCCCACTTACTTAGGGCTTGAAAGTTTGTTTTAGTGTCTGGCAGCCAAGCAAATTTTTCCCTATGAAAAATTTTGCAGAAGTGGGCGTTCACGGTTGTAAGCTTTCTCTGTTTAGCTGTCAATGTTTAGGTGTTAGACAAGCTAAACATTTGAGTATATAATATAGACCCGAGCCCACACAGAGTGTTTACACTATACTGATCATCAAGTGGCATCGCATGGTATTGCACTATGCATATTAATGATGCATGGCACTTGTAAGCAAGGTTTTGTGGGTCGCACCAGTGTTGCTGGCTGTAAAACCAGTTGTCTGAATGTAGATCATACCTCCCAGCATTTTAGTGCAAGAAATATGGACAAAGATTAAACTAATGAGGGGACAAAAGGCCAAAAATAGGGACAGATTTACTATATTGTTCTGATAGCTGTAAAAAGTAGGTAGAATAATAGGATTTGTGTTAGCATGCATTTTCTGAAGGATATGAAGTAAGAAAATGTATTTTACAAGGAACAGCCCAAAAATATGATGCAAACATCTGGACATTCTGCAAAATTCTGCACAGTCTGCCTTTTTGTTTGATGCCAGTGTTTGCATGATGCAGTTCTTTGAACAAACATGTTTGGCTTTGCTCGCCTAGTTTGTGCAAAGTGCAGCAGTGCACAATCTGGTGGAATGGACCACCCAGGTTGCAGACAGGACCCAGACAGCTTCAAACACAAACTGGATGCATTCAATTAAAACTATTGGCCATTGTGCAAACACAGTAAGTGGTATTGCTCTGCGATTAACAGTAAGTACTTTGCAATAAATATTAAGATAGGGCATATCATGCCACTAAACCTGTGGCAGCAGGTATTAAGTGTAGGTGTGGAGTGCAGATGGTCTGCGGTTCTAGTACAGGGTGTGCAAATTTTGTTTTACTGTTGTGAGATTGCAAAATATAGCAATGAAGTGCAAGATACACAACTGTTTTCTCAACCTTCTTGTGGCAATAGCTGTAAGTGTAGGAGAACCATAGATATGGTCCATTTGACTAGCACATTTACACAAGTGCCTGTATACCAAATAATCTTGGAACTGCATTGCTTGCCACTGTTGTGCATCTGTTAACATCTCACAAACATGATGACCAGCAGTGCTCACCCTTGCCTACCATGTTTGCGTGATGGTAAGCAATGTGTAACATTTTCAAATGTTGCAAAACCAAAATGTGCATACTCTCAGTAAGTGTGAGATGTGCAGTTAGTGGGAAAACATCAGGATATAAAATGCAATTGGTGGGAAATGCTCATTCCACATTAAGTTTTAGCTGTAGTAGACATGTTTGGTGTTGTTGGTGATGGAGCGCACTTTTGGGTGCATAGGTGGGATGTCCAGGAGTCCAAAGATTTTGTTGTACTCCTAGTTAAGGAGCATGGCCCTTGGTTGCTAAAGCAGGACTATTCAGGCTCAGAATACAAGTCTAAAGCCTGGAATAGTGTTGACAGGTTATTGACCAGTGCTACAGATATTCTCTGCACTGGTGAGAAATACAGACATCACTTTGATAGCCTCTGGAGGAGGAAGCGGGATACCTGCAACCAATGGATCGGGGAATTTAGTACAGGGGACAACTCACAGATGTGTAAGTATCAATTGCGGTGAGTAATTGTAAGAGTTAAAAGCTGAATATAGTCAAGACTGGTATTCATAATGGTATTCTGATCTGTTTTTTCCACAACTGCCATGGAGTGAGCCTCGAATGCCAGGTCCCATGCTGCACGTTTGTTAAAGATGCAAGAAGCATGTGGTATGTATGCATCAGAACAATGCTGTTCTAAATAGTACTGTTCTAAATAGCATTTTAATAATAATACATACCTCTCAACCTCTTAGCACAAAAAATCTGGACAAAGTCTGACATAATGGGGACAAAGGCCCAAAAATAGGGACAAATTTTAAATATTGCTCTTATAAACTTAGAAAGTTACCAAAACAGCAGGATTTGTCTTAGCATGCATTTTTTAAGGATATGAAGTCAGAAACTCAGATGTAGGTCATTATTTAGTGGCTTCATTCCTCAGATCATCTCAGTGACTTACCAGAAAATCATGAATTTTATGAGAAATAGACTAAAATATGACACAAAAATCTGGACATTCTGTGAAAATCTGGAAAGTTGAGAGATATGTAATGCTACTACTACTACTACTACTACTGCTACTACTACTACTACTACTACTAATAATAATAATAATAATAATTTTTATAGTAATTTAGTAGCATTAAAACTTAAGGACAGTTTTGTTGGTATTTAATACATTTGTATCAAACTGAGCATGCATATCTCAACTGTAAAAGAAAGTAAGCATGCCTTAGTGCACAAGGCAACAGTGCCTTATCAAATAAAAGTGAGCATGCATCTCTAAACTGTAAAAGGAAAGTAAAGGGAAGCTACTTGTTCTCTAAAGTGTTGAATTGCATCTATTCTGCTGCATTAATTACTGCTTGTTTTTAGCCTGTTTAAATTGTAAGTGTTATTTTAAGCCTCTTAGTTTTGGTTTAAGCACTTGGGCTTTAGGCCTAACCCTTACATCTCCCTGGCATCTCTCCCTCAGATGCTGACAAATATTGATGGACAATTTCCTGCGGTTTCTCCTCCCAGCCTGGTTGATATGGGCATCCTGAGACAGTGTAGCAACTGCCTCGTGTACATGGATAACCATCTTCTACTACCACCTAGGGACACAATTTGTTAGAGTTGCTATTACATTAAGAACCTAGAGTCTATGCTCTCTCCCCCACAAGCCAGTATATCTGGCACTAAGAAGGTTGTCAAAACAATCACTACACTTCAGACACCACCCACAACTACACAACACACACCCACATATGCGGTGGTTCTCAACAAAAGTAAACCCAAACAAAGGAGACCACAGAAGCAAAAACACAAGTGAATTCCACAACCCTCCACACCACATACCATGCATAGTCTACACACCGTGTCTCACAACCACTAAGGCCTAACCATAAAAACAACATATTAGTCATAGGATACTCCATTGTGAGACACACAGATGTTCCTCTCACCAGGCTGGATAAGGAGAAAGTCACAGTTACTTGTCAGGTGCCATAATCCACCATATCACACATGCACTCAAGTCTCTCAACAACAGGTACTGTTATGATTCAGTCATAGTCTATCTTGGCGTGAACAACTTGAGACCTACCTCCCTGTACTATATGAAGAGAGACATGATTGAGCTTGCTGAATACGTGTCCCAGGCAGTATGTCCCCAGCTTTAAGGCGCATTCTACCTTTACCCAAAATGATGCCTCAATACAAACAGAAAATGATTGACTTTAACAACCGGCTAAGTTTTTGGTGTCATTCCAAAGTGATCCAGTACCTGACAGCCTCGGAAAATATGATTGACAGACCACAATGCTTTGCTAGAGATGGACTGCATCTGTCTGACTTGGGCTTCAGGCTTCTGGCAAAGGCCCTTGCCTCCCTGACAGTGCCTTTTTTAGGAAAAGTCATGAGGTTGATACTGCCAACATAAAAATTTCAACAAAATGCAAATTGAAGGTCATGCTGCTTAACACTAGGAGTCTAAACATGAAACTGCACTCATTGCAAGCATTCTTAACCCTGGAAGATGCTGACATTTGTGCAGTTACAGAAACCTGGTTCAAAGCTGTGGAGAGCACCCCAGCCTTACATGGTTACTCATCCTATCATATATTTAGACCCCAAACTGTGGGCAGCAAAGTCAAAGGAGGTGGAGTTTCAATATATATTAAAGACACATACACCTCCAGGCTGGTCAAACAGTATGATGCACAGAAGACACTCCAGGTGCAGTTAACTGTTGACAAGACCCTTATTCAAATCATAGCTAGCGACAGGCCCCCAATTTGACTCAAGATGTCCACTCCATCTCTCTGGACCTCTTTGAATCTATCAAGATTCAACCCTTTACCCCAATCCTGGGCGACTTTAACCACCCAACCATAGATTGAAAAAACTACTCATGCCAGAACACAAATGCCAAGAGATTCCTTGATTTTATCAGTGCAAATGCATTGGAAAAGCTAGTTGATACTCCCACAATAGGTATCTTGGACTGGGTACTAACTAGCATGAGTAACCACTGCAGCACCCCTACAGTATTGTCATCCCTGGTAAGATGCAACCATAAAGCAGTCACTTTCGAAGTCACCATTTCCCCTGACCTGCCTCTAGCTAGGGTCAAACAAAAAAACTACTCCAAAGCTGATTACACCCTCCTGAGGGATGGTAGACACAGATTCACAGCCCCCTTCCCCACTGTAGGAATTGGCAGCAATATCCAAATCTACACCAAAGTACTAAACGTGCATTTATATAGATGCGTGGAATCAGGAACACCCGATAGGACAAAATCATCCTCCACAAGGCAGAGTAAACCTGCCTGGTGGACATCTGCAATAAATAAACTATATAACAAAATAAATAAATTGCTGTCCCGGACCAAGAAGGAGCAGATACCCAAATGAAGCAGTCTCTCCTTAGCCTGAACAAGCAAATAAGAGCAAGAGTAAAATCCTCTAAAGCCAACTTTGAGTCCAAATTGTCCACATCTACTAGAGACAATCTCAAGCCCTTCTTTACATATGTCCACAGTGTCAAAGGAAGCACCCAGATCTGTTCAGAACTGGTGGCCAAGGACACCACATACACAAATGCTGTAGATATAGCCAACTTACTGGCTGACAGATTCAGTGAAAACCTCACCCCTCTGCCCCCCCCATCACTAAATCAGGACATCCATAGTACCTGCCCCCTCCCCTTATCTCTAGGAAACAGGTCATCACTGTCCTCTCAAAGGCAAAAAATACAGCCTCCATGGGACCCAATAACATCCCAGGCTGCATCCTACATGAACACAGGCATGAACTTGCAATACCATTAGGCATCCTAATCAACCAAAGCCTGAGTACCGGCTTTGTCCAGCAAAGTTGAGGACAGCCACTGTCATCCCTTTACACAAAGGGGGAGCTTCTACTGATCTGGGAAATTATAGACCTATCAGCCTAACTAGCTGATCTTCAAGGCCATGGAATGGATTATTATGGACCTCATTAACAGGGACATTGGCAACCTCCAAACACTCGACCCCACACAGTTTTACTTTGTCAAGGGGAGGTCATGTCTGTTAAATCTGGTTGACTTCTTTGAGGCAGTCATCAAAGCCATGGATGAGGGGAAGATAGTGCACACCACCTACCTTGACCTGGCCAAAGCCTTCAACACTATTCCCCACTCAGGCATAATAGATAAACTCTCTCAATTAGGCATCAATCCATATGTTACCAAATGGGTAGCAAACTGGCTCACTGATAAAACCCACCTAATCAAAATAGGGGAAGCCACCTCAAGCAGTAGACCCACAACGAGTGGCATACCCCAGGGATCGGTCTTGGGGCCTCTGTTATTCATGATATATTTCTCTGCAGTGCAGGCCAAAACCAGTGGGCTATGGCTGACTAAGTTTGCAGATGGCTGCAAGCTGGGTGGGGTCATCGATTCCCCAAGTGATGTGGACGTCCTCCAAGAGGGTCTCACCCAAAAAAAATGCCTAGGCTTTGTGCCCGCTGAATGGTGCACAGCGATGGTTATCCCACTCCACAAGAGGGGAGCCACCACAGACCCCGGGAACTATTGCCCCATTAGCCTGATGAGCCTGGTCTGCAATGCCATGGAATGTATCATCATGGAACTTATAAGCAAAGACATTGGTAATCTCCAAACTCTGGACCCCTCCCAATTCGGGTTTGTAAAAGGCAGATCATGTCTCCTAAACCTGATAGACTTCTTTGAAGCAGTCACCAAAGCCGTAGATGAGGGTAAGGTGGTTCACACAGCCTATCTCGATCTTGTCAAGGCTTTTGACACCATCCCTACTCTGGAATTATAGATAAACTCACTAAATTAGGTATAAATCCCTATGTCTCAAGATGGGTTGCCAACTGGCTCACTGACAGAACCCACACTGTGAAAGTAGCAGACTGCAAATCCGACTTCAGACCAGTGAAAAGTGGAGTACCACAGGGTTCAGTCCTGGGTCCTCTCCTGTTTGGTATACACTTCTCTGAAGTACAGGCTAACACAGAAGATCTTTGGCTAACGAAGTTCGCAGATGACTGCAAACTAGGAGCCATAATCGACATCCTACAAAAGGGCCTCACTGAGACAGATGCCTGGTGTCAAAGCCATGGCCTCAAGCTCAATGCCAAAAAGTGCATTGTTATCCCCTTTGGTAAAAACTCTGTACCCATGAACTACAACATAGGCAGTAGTATACTTAACACCGAAAGTGTGATAAAAGACCTTGGGACACAGGTGGACAGAAGTCTCTCCTTTGATAATCACATCACCACAGTAGTCAGAAAATCCTTCTACGTGGCACACCTCATCACAAAAGGTTTCTCATCCATGAAAAAAGAGATCATTGTTCCCCTCTACTCATCACTCATTAGACCCATTATAGAGTACAATGCCCCCTTTGGTATGTACCTCACAAGACATCTACAACAACTGGAAAGGCCACAGAAATACCTCACAAAGAGGATTATCGGCATCAAACAGATGCCCTACGCAGACTGTCTAAAAAAACTCCAGCTTTACTCCATTGCATATCACCTACTCAGAGGTGATCTTTGCCTAACATACAAAGCTATGTCAAACCCAGAGCTGTTGGACATGCTCCACTTAAAGAAATCCCAATCCCTCCGAGCTACACGCTCTAGGGACTTAAACCTTGTCACCACAATAAACAAAACATGCCGGAGGGATAGATTCCTGTCCCAGAGACTTCCCATACTCTGGAATAAACTACCTATCTATATCAAACAAAGCTCCTCATTAGCACTCTTCAAGTCAAAATCTTGATGACTGGATGGGAAATAGGAAATTCACCCCAGGGATCACCTCTGTGGCTCTGCTTGACAGTGACACAGGAAAATTATTTTCTTGAGTGGCAAAAGCCAGGGTACCTTTTTGGCTGGGTTTGTTTAGGCCCTAGGGCCGATAGCCTAGTACCTTCCTATGAACCTATTAAACATGGCCTCAATCTGAATGCTAAAAAAATGCATCATCATCCTCTTTGGGGAGAGTGAAATCCCCACATATTATCACATTAATAACAACATCCTAACCATGCAATCAGTCGTGAGGTATTTGGGCATCCAGGTTGATAGAAACCTGACTTTTGACCACCATGTTGCTTCTGTTGTATGGAAACCATTCTACATGGCCCACCTCATAAGTAAGGGTATCTCATACAGGGACAAAAAGGTCATAACATCCCTGTATTCTTCCATTATAAGGCCAATTATTGAGTACAACGCCACCTTCGGCATGTACCTCACAAAGCACATGCTGCAGCTGGAGACACGACAGAGGTTCCTCACCAGGAGAATCCATGGCCTCAAACATCTACCCTGCACAGGTAGGCTAAAAGCCCTGTCCCTCTACTCACTTTCATACAGATTCCTCAGAGGTGACCTCTGTCTAGCATACAAAGCAATCTTAGATCCAGCCTTGACTGGACTGCTGCATATCCTCAAGTCAAACTCCACTTGAGTAACCCACAAGCACATCCTCAACCTGGTCTGTGACATCAATAGGACTTGGTGGGACAGATTTGTGTCTAGAGAATCACCCATCCGTGGAATAAACTACCTCTTCACGTCAAGCAGAGTACCTCATTATCCTTTTTTTAAGCACAACCTGGATAACTGGATGGGAAAAAGAAAATATACCCCTGGGATTCCACCTGTGTCCCTGCCGGAAGGGGCTTTGGGTGCTGACTTGTCTAAACATGGGCTAAACTCTTGGCTAGGCTTATAAGGGCCTCAGGTCCAATAGTCTAGTAACTTCCTATAATTCTATGCATGCAGTAGTCTGTAGGACACAATAACAGTACAGTATTAGAGAGTAGTCATCAGTTGTGGGTTCAAAAAACACACTTCCCAAATATACAATACTGTTAGGTTTTCATAATTATTGCAATGTAACTTCATACCTCTTTACCAGTGGCACAAATGACCTGCTGTAAACTGTAATCAGTATTATAATTAGAACACGCATATGTGTAATATATGCACACATCAAGGATTGCTGGCTGCAATCTGTACTATAGTGTGCCTCTGTTATGAACTTGGTAGTCTTAAAAGTAATAAAGAAATTTGTTAGGAGTTAGTAGTGTTAAAAGTAAAGCTAATAGGATAGAGTCAAATAATTGTTGCACTGCTTGTATGTATCATATGAAGTTACTAATGTTCTCCCTTTTTTCTGTCACCCCAACCATTTTCGCTCTTTTTTTTTAATTTTTAATTTTAATTTTTTTTTAAATTTTATATTTTTTGTTTTTTCTTACAGCACAGTGGGGTAGGCTTGTCCCATGAGATCCTCCTGACCCCACTCTATCAGCTACAACACCACTGCCCAGCACAGCTGGTGTGCAACTTTGT
The DNA here is from genome assembly GCF_019279795.1 of Protopterus annectens. Classification (NCBI taxonomy): domain Eukaryota; kingdom Metazoa; phylum Chordata; order Ceratodontiformes; family Protopteridae; genus Protopterus; species Protopterus annectens. The sequence goes on along the minus strand of NC_056731.1, from coordinate 1,485,061,453 downwards.
AGGGCCCCATCTGCTGCCCCTGCACTACCCAGCCTATCAGGTAGTTCTGCCCTGGAGGATAGGCTTGTGGCTCTCTCCAAGATCAGTGGCAGAGGTGGTGAGTTTATCACCCAACAGGAACTGCCAGGGAATGCATGTGAGATTTTGCACAGCACTATGGGTGCACGCCTTCTCCGGATGGATCTCCTGCTTACCATTCTCATTCAGAGTACATATAAGAGATGCAGATGTTGGGCACTGCAGTCAGTGGCACAGTGAGGTGACAGTGATGACAGTCTACTGGGTGAGGACTAGATTCTCGCTGTCAACCAGCTTGACGTGCATGGGACCTGGATTTCCCACTCTCTCCCCAACCATGGTGTTCACCCACCTCTTGTGTCCTTCACCATTCCTGTCTCTTGCCTTGTCTATCTTGTCTGTCTACAATTGCTTCCTCACCTGCCCAACTAACCTTACCCAAACATTCCTACATCCCTTCCCCAACATACCTTTCTCTTTCTCAAAAAAAAAAAATTACCCCATACATAGCTCCCCATTTCGCACACATGGTTTCATGACACACTTGATTTGGTCCAACTGGCTATACAACATGATTGTGTTGTGGTCACCCTTTTCTTTGTGAGAGGGGCCAGGTAGTGCAGGGGCAGCAGAGGGGTTGCTACCAGGTTGTGCACCAAACATGCTGGGCAGTGGTGCTGTAGCCAGTGGAGTGGGGGCAAGAGGATCCCATGGGAGAGGCCTACCCCACTGTGCTGTGGGAAAAAAAACAAAAAATAAAAAAATTACCAAAAAGTTAAAAAAAAAGAGGAAAGGGTTGGGGTGAGAGAAAACAAATGCAGAACATTAGTAACTTCATATGTGACATACAAAGCACTGATACAATTATTTGATTCTATTCTGTTACCTTTGCTTATAAGACTACCAACTCCTAACAAATACTTTTTTTTACTGTTAAGACTACTCAGCTCCTAAAAGATGCACATTATACTACAGATTGCAGCAAGCAATCTTGTTGTGTGCATATATTGCACATATGGATATTCCAGTTATACTGATTACAGTTTACAGGAGGCCATTTGTGTCACTGCTTTAGAGCTTTGATGTTACATTGCAATGTCAATGAAAACTTAACAGCACTGAACCCACAACTTCTGACTAATCTCTAATAAGGAACTGTTGTTTTGTCCTCCAGACTAACGCACTCATACTTTCCTGTTACGGTTGACAGGTGAATGCTCAATTTGATATAACTGTATAATAAACCAATAAAGGTGTCTTTACTTTTAATGCTAAAATGACAGTACTCTTTGGATGCATACATATCACATGCTCCTTGCATCCATGCCAATCCAGTAGCATGGGTTCATGCATTCAGTTGTCAGTCTGTGACAGCAGTGGAAAAGACAGAACAGAATGCCACTATGAATACCAATCCTGACTACATGCAGCTTTTAACTCTTACAAGTAGTCTCTGTAAGTGATACTTACACATCTGTGGGGTTCCCCCAGTCCTACATTCCCTGATCCAATAGTCAAGGGTATCATTCTTCCTCATCGTGAGGTCTTTGTAGTGATTCCTACATTGTTCACCAGTGTGGGAGATACTGCTAGCACTGGTCAGAGCCTGGGCCAGACTATTCCATGTCTCCGCCTTGTAACCTGAGCCAAGATAGTCCCTCTGCAAAAGCCTGGGCCCATGTTCATTCACTAGGAGTTCAACAAGCAGTTTGGAATCCTAGACACCACATCTTTGAGCACGGAATCTCAAAACCTTTCCTTGAATGCCTCCCATGACCACCACAGATCAAGACCAATGTAGAATGATGGTTTCTCACCAGTCTCAGGTATCATGCTTCCTCCGAGTGTGCACTTTTTGGTTTTGCAACATTTGAAGGTGTTGTGCATTGCTTACCATCGAGCAAATACAGTTAGCGAAAGTGCGCATTGCTGGGCAACAGGTTTGCACAATGGCCAATAGTATTAATTGAATGCATCTGGTGTATGTTTTTGGCTGTCGGAGTCCTGTCTGCTACCTGGGTGGTTCATTTGTTTAGTCTGTGCATTGCCACTCTACACTAAAATGAGATGAGCACAGCCAAAGCTGTTTCTGCTAAGTGGTGCATTATGCAAACAGTGGTTCCAGAAGAAAAAAATAAATAAAAAATGGAGAAATGGTTGAAATGAAGAAAATCACTCTGTGACATAAACAGTAGAAAATGTTAGTACACGAGGGATCTACTTCATATAGTTGACTTACCATTTTGTTGACTTTCACACGATCGAGACAACATTGTCAAAAGTTTTTAAAATAACAGACACCTGGAACATTGTATTTTCCCTCCAGGAAACTAACCACTTGGTCACCATGGTGAACTTTGCCCTTTTCTCCACTGCTGTGCAATCTAGGAGTTGGTGTATTTAGTTGGGGGGTATAGGGGCACAGCCCCCACTTCAGTGGGTTTAATTTGGTTACATTTCAATTTTAGTTGTTGGTGGCCAAGTGGTTAGTTTCCCAGAGGGAAAATATAATGTTCAGGGTGTTCAATATTTTCAAGTTTTGACAATGTGGTTGATCTTGTGAAAATCAACAAAATGGTAGGTCGACTATATGAAGTAGATCCCACATGAGATATGACTACACAGGTCTGGATCCCAACTGTCACTCCACTGCACTGTCAGAAAACAGGATGGGGAATTTATCCATCTTTGCCATACAAAACAGCTTTGCAACAAAGAAATGAAGTAATTCCTCACACAGCCAAGTGCAACTGAATATACTCTTTTATCAAGGCATAATCTGTTATTTGTAAATGTATTATATTTAATATATTTGGATGTAGTGAACTTAGTGATCACACATCCTGTTATGATTATTCCTTGCAAATATGCAGTTCTGCCTTACCTTTCTGTGTTTCTTGGTCATTCATCAGTTATCTGACCAGTACTCCGAGAGACATGCAGTGTGTATGCCAGTCTGTATCATTTACCTTAAAATGTGTGAGGACATTAACTGGGGATATTATGATATGCAGTTGCCATCAAATGAATGGCAGGTGGATGGTACAAACAAGCACAGACTGCTGTTTTTTTGGGGGGGAGAAAAGTTTTGTTCCTGTTATGTCATCTACAAGGGTGCACTGTTCTTTCAAGGGGGTGGACCCAGGCTGAGCTACTGTTATGGCACAAACAAAGATAAGTTGCTCTTGTTACTCTTCTTGTTTTGCATCCTGCCTGTTTGATCTCGTGAGGGTTGTGAAGTCAGAAACTGGAATGTGTCTGTCTGTTATGATTTCCCATTACAAATGCATGGTGCTAAACTGAGGGCAAGCAGTGATCATCAGTACTTTGGGGAAGTATCAATGTCTGTATTTCTGAAGCCTGAGGCCTACTACTTGCTAATGTACACATACAAGTCAAATAGGTCTCTGCTGTCACACGTTACATTGATTTGTATTCAAATCTCCCACCATTTACTTGCTTACTGTACCAAGTGATGAAATACAAGGACATGTCATAATATTATTATACAATACAGTACATGTTCAGGACTTATCTTGCAAATGCAGCAGTTGCCACAGTGTTACTTCAGGGCTGACTGTGATGTAAGCAGTACACAGCAAATAAATGGATAAGTAAAGCCTCTGGCTCTGAGTTGAGGCCAGCAGAGGTCGCAGAGTTCCTGTATTGTGTTCCTGTCCACCCTATACCTGTCTGCAATGTCCATGTCATGTAGGTTGTGATAAGTTAAATGTGGCTTGAAAACTCTTCTCTGTCTTGGCCTAGGCCTATCGGCAGCAGCAGTGGCAGCATTGCCTGCAGTCTGTAGCACATACACATGGAGCAGCTCCTAACATTCTGTCTGTGTAGACTTTCTGTGTCTGTATTCCACTACTTTTGAAATCCACAGGAAAAACAAGCATGGAGTCTGCATGGTTGCTTGATCAACTTGTTGAATACTCCACCAGATTTGTTGATGAGCATGCAATTCAGCTGCTTATGCTGTCATGAGCATTTTCTGAAACACAGGCTAAAACAGAAGAAATACATTAATAATCTACTCCATTATAAAAGGGGAAAATGTGTAGCTAGCCAAACTGCTACATGTTTGCAGGACTTCACAAAACCAAAATATTTTCAGAGATATCTTTACAGAGGAGTATTGAACTCCAGGAGGTATTGCTGCAATTTTGTTACCTACATAATGCATATGCTGACATATATTAATGAATAATGTGAAGCAAAATCTTTTGCACTGTTATCTGTATATATTAGTTAGAAGTGTACTGATGATGACATGGCCATGCTTGTTAAGCCATTTCAGTGGTATAAATGAATGACAATACATGAAAATAGAAAGCTGTGTGATACGTATGTACAAATGTTTCAAGGATAGATCATTTGAAAGCACATTTAGCATTTCAAAGATGTTTTGTTAGCAAAAGGGTTCATGTGCCTGTTCTTTTGTAGGTGGGGGAGCAAAGAAAAGTTGCTGTTATGTCAGAAACTAGAATGGACTGTTCTTTTGGGGGGAGCACAGGTGAGTAACTGCTATGACACATACAAGGATATGCTGCTCTTGCTACTCTCCTTGCTTTGCATCCTGCCTGTTGTTAGTATTTCACATCTGTAGACTGTTTTATGTTTTTCCACTGGATACTACTGACTGCCTACCTTTACTGTTTTATCTGGTAACAGGTACTTTGTAGTTATGTGATACTTATGTGTATTATGATTCTGTTGTCTTTTAGGACACAAAATGTCATCGAGGCCGAGACCCCCTTCAGTAAAGTCGAGAATAATATTATTGTTGACACGCTCTGTCAACATGGGGCATTTCTTCTGAGAAGGGGTCATCCCGATATGTCAGAAAAGCTAAGAGCATGGCAGCAGGTTGTTGCCAACATCCAATTCTGTGAGTGGTCACAGCCAGTCATATGAGCACGTGTACCACAGGGCCACTGACATGATTACCTCTGCATGGAAGCATGCAGCTGCTTTCGCATGAGACCAGAGGTTAACCAGGGTTGGGGTTGCTACATAACCACCTCTCACCCCAATGAAGATTTCCTGGCAAATATCCTACAACAGGACAACTCATTGCAGAGTGGGCCACAGCATGCCACTGATGTGGGTGCCACTTCTTCTCAGTCCCAGGAGGAGTTTCCAGGTAGGCTTTGTTATATGGCCAGATGAATACTGTTTATAATAAAACAATTGAAATAAAAGTTAGTTCTGTGCCACATGTCTTTTTTTCTGGGGGAGATTGAAGATTGGTACAGTTGGACTGCTCAGTTTGGAATTGTCAGCCACATTCTTGTTGAATGTACACTTAATGCAGATATAGAGGAGTACATGTAGTACCCCCTGTCATACTGTTAAATTTGATTATGTTGCTGTTGCCTTTTGCTTAACTTATTTCAGGAGCATCAAGAATCCATTGATGTATGCCTCCTGCAGATGGTAAGCCAAATAAATGTATTTCAGAACTGCAGATCAATTTAAAGAAATATCATAATATGTCATTTTAGGCCTGTATTGCTGTACTGTCTGTAATAGTGGCAGCACTGTTAGTTGTTTAGCATATATTGTACCATAGTAGTGCGGGTATTAATGTATGCCTGTGTTTCTTCCTTTTTATCACCGGTGATCTTGACATTGGGGGTGTGGGCCCTGTGCCATCTGATGTCAGTGTCTCATCAGACCTTGATGATGGTGGTGAAACTGAGGCACAGTCAGGGGTGCAGTGGTTTAGTCTGACACAGAGGTCGACATCTAGCCACCCCCTTCATTTTCCCCAGACACAGCCAGTAGGTCTATGCCAACCCAGTTCACTGAGTCCAGAGATACTGGACAGGTGGAGAGCAAGGACAATGAGCAGAGAAGTGTGTCTACTGTGGCTTCAGTGCCTGTTGAGTCTGGTCGAAGCCAAAGTGTTGGAAAGGTCTCACACAAGATGGTTGATAGGGGTGCTCAGAGGGGGCCTGCTGTCCCACCTCCACCTGGTGCAGATGTCTGTTATCATGTTACTCAAAGTATGTTTAGGGCCATCATGGAGGCACAGACACATTCAGAAAGGTAGTCTATACAAATGCTCAGGGTAGTAGATATGGCACAGGCTGACATGCATGACTGCCTCCACCATGTCACTGATTCACTGGATCAGATTAATGACATGTTGGAATGAGGACTGTCTGGGATGTTTTGAAGGGTGTCTGTCATGGAACGAGCAGTGTCTGTGATGAAACATCTGCTGGGAGGGGAACAGTATCCTCCTGGGCATAGGTCAGCCACATCTGCTGATAGCCAACGTGACCATGCCCGATCACTCTGCCATAGTAGCAGTACTTCCACTGGACTGTCTGTGAGTGTGCTGCCTGCATTCCCATGAAGGAAGCATGTCCAGCAGACATCAATCACATTCAGATGGCAGTACTGCATCTGATCTTGGGCATGGAGATGCCAGTGGAACTCCTGGCAGAGCCAGTTCTCATGGTTGCGGTGACAATGATGAACTGCCACCTCCACTATGCACAGCTCACACCTGTCTGACATACCAAGAGGTAGAGCTAGCACTGATCTTGGCTGTGTTCATGTAGACTCTCACATACCACTTTCGCACGGAGGACCCCTACAGACACACACACAACAGTTACATAGTTCAGCCTGCCTGCTTCCCTTTCTTACTCACACAGACTCACTGACCTTTTGTGTCAGACTAGGCCTCCTGCCCCCCCCCCCCACACACACACACACACACACACACACACACACACACACACACACACACACACACACACACACACACACACACACACACTACCCTGTGTAAGTGATGATAACTATGCCATATCACTGTTTTCTCTCTTTTGGATTCAGGAATATAAAAGCTTTGTGTCTGATTCACAGGGTGCATAGCTACTACATTAGTACCTAGAATATCTGAATTTGTGTTGCTAAACTGATAATTGTACCTGTCAGTTATATTTGCCTTGCCAAGTGGTACAGTGGATAGTATCATCATGTCAATACTTTCTGGTGTATTCTCTTGTAAGGGTTGTGAAGTCAGGAACTGCAATGTATCTCATTACTTTCTAACTTTTGTATTTAATGTTTTCCATTACATATGTATGGCACACATCATAAGTCACGCCATCACATTCAGATCTCAAAATTGCATGAGAGCACTGTAGTCAAACTCATCAGAACAGTAATACAGTATAGTGCTCTCTTTTGTATGAACCTCACCAGATACACATGCAGCAGTTGGACAGACCACAAGGCTTTCTCATCAAGATAACAAAGGGCCTACTAATCATAATATGATGTATGTGGTTAGATTAAAAGACATATCACTGTCATTTGTGCAGTATCACATTCAATTGTAACTGTTATTCTAAGCCTCTTATTTTTGGTTTAAGCACTTGGGCTTCAGGCCACTTATTTCACACTAGGAAGGTTTGTGGTTTACACTCTTGTGGGAGTATTCTACTGAACTGCGGTTTTAAGTAAACTGTGTATTTATTTATTTATTTTTTTTTTGCTGTTATGATTGTGATTTTCTGCACTTTGAATTTGTAGTACTTCTGGATTTTATAGCACAGGCTAGATTTAGGCATGCTGAATCTATACCGGTATCATCTGAACACTAAAACCAGCCATCTTAAATTAAGAAGGCCCCCCCTGAACCCTTGTGGCAGAAGTGCGCAGCCAAGGACCCATCTGAGTTGGGGATTGCTGGAATAAGGCTGAGTCTTGGCCTTTTTCTTTGTTTAATTTTTTAAAATTGCTTAACTTCTCTTGTACAGTATTTCAGCATTGTGTTGGGGTGGGTTTGCACTCATTTTACTGGGGCTTCTCAGAGGTTGCGCTGCTGCTCTGCAAGCAACTCATTTGTGCATTGTGAAGCACTGACACAGTTTTCTCCCCATAGCCCTTCATAGAATAGCTACTTTTTGTTAGCCTTACTACAAAACCTGGTCCATCTAGCCCACTCCCCACTAGTTACTACAGTATATACCTGTCATGATGAACAGACAGTTTCCCACCATTTCTCTAGCCAGCCTGATTGACATGGGAATCCTGAAGCAATGTAACACTTGCCTCATATATGCTGGCAACCAGTTACTTCTAAAACAAACAAATACAACATGTTAGAGCTGTATTTATACAATGAATTTGGAATCAATTCTCTCACATAACAACAAACCAGATATCAAACAAGTTGTCAGCATGCACACTTCACTTCTTTCACATGACAAGCTCACAAAACATAAGCCCATATATGTGGAGGTACTTGCTAGAAACCCACCTAAAGATCAGAGACCTCAGAAGCGCAAACCTATTGCACACACTGCAGACCCAAAAGACTCCCCTACACATAATACACACTACACTGTCTCAGCCAATAAGACACTAAGGCAAAACACCTTAAAACCAAATGTCTTGATCATAGGTGACTTCATAATGAGACACACAAATGTCTCCCTCAACAGGCTGGACAAGGAGGAGAAGGTTACGGTCAGCTGCCTGTCAGTGCCAGGATCCATCAGATCACACATGCACTCAAGTCTCTCAACAAGTACAGTTATGACTCTGTTATAGTTCATGTTGGAGTGAATGACTTGAGATGTACCTCATTGAACTATATGAAAAGAAACATGACTGAGCTCTCAGATTATGTGTCCCAGGCAGGTATGTCCCTAGGCCTAAGCAGCATTCCACCTTCACCCAGAATGATGCCTCAATATAAATAAAACATGATTGACTTCAACAATTGGCTTAGCTTCTGGTGTCAATCCAGGAGGAATTCAGTATCTGTCAGCCTGGGAAGATATGGTCGATGGACCACACTACTTTGTCAGAGATGGTCTTCACCTGTCGCCTCTTGGCTTTCAGTTACTAGCAAAGGTACTTGCCTCCCCCATAGTACCTTTTTTAGGTAATGTCAGAACAACTAAATTCCTGGTGTAAAAAAATCCACTAGAAAGAAACTCAAAGTTATGCTGCTTAATACAAGGAGTCTTAATCAGAAACTGCACTCACTGGAAGCATCCCTTACCTTGGAAGATGCCCACATTGGTGCAGTCACAGAGACATGGTTCAAGGACGCAGAGAGCCCCCCGGCCATGCAAGGCTACAATGCCTTCCACACATTCAGACCTCAAAATGATCATGAAAGAACCAAAGGCGGAGGTGTATACATCTTCATTAGAGACAAGTACACCCCAAGACTGGTCAAACAGTATGAGTCCTTAGAGGTACTCCATGTCCAACTATAACTGTAAGTAAAATGCCCTTCCATATCATTGTTAGCTATAGGTCCCCCACCATGAACCACAAGAACCACTCTGCCTACTTCGACCTACTTCAGCTACTCACTATACAACCAAGCACCTTGGTCATGCGTGATTTCAAATATCCTTCCATCAATTGGGAGTCATATATGAGCACAAACATGTTCATCCTAAGGTTCCTGGACTTTAATACAAATGCTGTGGAACAGATAGTCTGCACTCCCACATGGGGTTTGAATGTCCTAGACTTAGTACTCATGAATATTGGGATCTCTGCACTACCCCGTGTGTTGCCCTCCCAGATAAGGTCTGATCAGAATTCAGTCTCATTTGAATTAATGATCATACATGACCCCCAGAGCAAGAAGGATGAAAAATTTCTCCAAAGCAAACTATAGCCTCCTAAGTGATGCCATAAACAGTTGCAAACCCCGTTACCACTGCCAACAATGACTTCTAAATGAAGGTGTATACAAATGCCCTGTATAAACACCTATACAAATGTAACCAAAACCCAAGATGCAAGCAAACCAAAACACAAATAGTAGTAAATCCCGAAGGCAAATAACACTTGAACCACGATATAAAAATCACAATCCTTTATTCCACACGTAAGTGCTTTCACGGTTCAACAGACCGCTTCATCAGACAAAGAAAAATCACATAAAACCTGGATTTTATATAGTAAGCATCAATTAAGGTTTTTAAATTCCCCCCAAAATATTTAAAGGTATAGTGTTACTAAAAACAACAATCATTGAGCTATTTCCTGAGCTGGTTCAATTTTAAAACTGGTTTAATAGAAATAAATTAATTTAAACCATACTGATTATGAGCAGCTAATCTAAAAATCCATTGTAATTCAATATTTTCAGTAAAACTAGTAACTGGCCCAAGTCTCTCTTGTTCATAAACAACATGCAATACTTGAAATAAAAAAGTGTGGTTTGGTCCATTTTCAATTGTATGCTTAGCCAAGGCACTAGAAGTTAAACGTTTTTGCATGCAATGCAAATGATCTCGTATTTGTACTTTCAAGGACCTACTGGTCTTCCCCACATAAAAATGAAAGCATACTGTACAATGAGCTACATAGATCAAATCTGTAGTGTTACAATCTGCTTTATATCTCAGTTCCAATAATCTACCCTTTGTTGGATGTTTAAAAAAACACTTGACTCATCGATGTATTCACAATAGTTATATGATCCACATTTACGTGTTCCATTCACAATTAATAAATCAGTCCTTAGAATTTTAGGATAACATAACATTTGTTTTAAATTCTTACTATTTCTATATACAAACTTTGGGCAAGAACCTACAACATCTGAAGTTTTGGAATCATCCATCAGCATGGGCCAATTATTATACTATTTTTCTAACAAAATTGATGTCCTGTGTATATGAAAGAACCAATGGCAATCCATCAGTCTTTGTAAAATAATCAGTACATGGTAGTTCCACTTCTCCAGAATAATAAGGTTTGTCTTTCCTATTTCATTCAGCATATACCTTTTTAAAAGCTTTATTGATCTCACAAGATGAATATCCCTTCTGTTTAAAGGCATTCTGGAGGTATTCCAATTGATTTGTAAAATCTACCTCTTCACATGACAGCCTTGATACCCTCATACCCTGACCAATTAAAACATTGGTGAACACGATTTGGATGCATACTTGCACGATGAAGAAAAGAAGGTACATAACATTATTTCCTGTACAATCTAGTAGAAATAATTCCTTCATTTAATGTAACAGCAACATCTAAAAATTTTATGCTACTTGGAGATACAGTTAAAGTAAACTTTAAAAAATCACTACTTGTATTCAGTTCTGCAAAAAGTGGTGTATTTCCTGTGGATTTCCTCCCTAACCAATGAAGAGGTCATCCACAAAGCGATGATACAAGATCACCTTATTATTATGTTTGGTCAGGATATTTACATACTCCCACTCCATCATAACGATATTATTTTATTTTATTTATTTATTTATTTTACATTTGTTGACCGGGCTAGTCTGGCTGGATACATGTCCATTTTCAGCAGAGGCCCGAGGAGAAAAGCTCCACTAAATACTAAGTACATCACATAAAAAAACTATTACTCTAAGATATAGGAAAAAATTGGAATTAATAAAAACACAAAGAAAGAAAGATAAATTCAAAAGAGAAACAAATTTACAAAATGCAGTTAGTGTCATGTTAGCAATTGAATATAAAATGTACATATTTAAATCAGAACAGAAAGAGGATGAGAAATGAAAAAGGTGGAGATGACAAGAGAGGAGGAGAAACAGAGTAAGAGAAAATGGTTAGTCAGGTGTACTGCAGGAACAAAGCCAATGATTTTGGAAGTACAGTTTAATTTTTTGTTTGAATTGAGGCAGGGATGTAGTCAGAGTTAAGTCACTAGGTAAGAGATTCCAACTTCTGCCTATTGTGTTAGTGAATAGAGAACCACCTGCTGTGTTGTTTACCTTTATAGATTGTGTCATGAGTTTAGTAGAGGAGAAGTGAGTTAAGATTGTTGTAAGGGATTAGAAGTTGAGAGAGTATTGGGGTGTTGTCAGGTTGGTGTAATATGTTGTGGGCTATAGTGAGTTGAGTAATTAGTAGGTAGTTTTGAAATTCAAGCCAGCCAAGTTGTTTTAAGTTAATACAATGGTGGGTCCTGAAGGGGTTAGTAGTGGCGAGCTATGTTGTTATAGCAATTTACAAGTTTGTTAAGATTGATTTTCTTAAGGTTTGTATAAATGGGGGAAGCATATAGGAGAGAAGATAGGAGATGAGATTGTGCAATTTTGGTTCTAGTTGCTGGGGTTAGAAAAGGTTTGATGCGATATAGGGATCCAATTTTTCTATTAACAATCTTGATGGTGTTGTTAATGTGCTGATCGAAGGAGAGATTATTGTCAATGGTTATTCCTAAGAGTTTTGTAGTTGGATCAGGTGAGATGATAGTGCCATTGTTTGAGGAAATGGTAAAGTTTAAAGGGGGTGGGGAGAAGAGGAGGAGTTTAGTTTTTTTGGCATTTAGTAGGAGAAACCGTCTGGAAAACCAAGTTTCTACAGTGTTAAAGGTATTTTGGGTCAAAGAGCTCAGTTCAGTAGAGGATGGTGCTGAGCAGATAAGGGTGGAATCATCTATGTATTGTATGCAGGTTGCTTGTGGGATTGCAGTCTGAAGATCGTTAATAAAGAGGGAGAACAGAAGTGGACCAAGAATGGAGCCCTGGGGAACTCCGATGGAAATGGGTAAGAGTGATGAGATATGGTTTTCCCATATTACTGCTTGTTGTCTGTTGTTAAGATAAGATCTAAACCAATTAATGGCTAGTTTATCACAAGAGAGAGATGCAAGAATGTTAATTAAGAGAGTGTGGTTGACGCTTTAGAGAGATCAATGAAAGAAGAGAGAGCATTGTTGTTTGATTTTTGTTGATAGTATCTATAAACGAAAGAAGGGCAGTGGTGGTACTGTGGTGGGGTCTGAACCCATGCTGGCAGTTTGCTATTATGCAGTGGAGAGAGAGATAGTGTACCAGCTGTTGATGAATACATTTTCCATGATTTTTGCTAGGTGAGAGAAGGGCAATTGGTCTAAAGTTGGAAAGGTCAAGGAGTCACCACCTTTATGTAGTGGGATAATATAGGAGACTTTCCAGATATTAGGGATGGTTCCTTCTTGGATAGTTCTGTTGATAAGTAAGGATATAGGATATGCAATTTCTTTGGCAGCTTTCTGAAGGAAAAGAGAAGGAGCTTGTCAGCAGAAGGGGTACAGGGTTTCAGTTTGTGAATGAGTCTGTAGATGAAAGAAGTAGATATAGGTTTTAGAGAGAAGTTGTAGGAGGAGTTTGTTATGTTAGTTGGAATATAAGAGTTGTTAGAGTTCATTTGTTTGGCTAAGGATTGAATAGTTTCAGTGAAAAAGAGTTGAAAGCATTAGCAGTCTGGAGAGGGTTTCTGGGTCAGCATTTAGAGGGAAGGAGTTTTAGCCATTCCTGGGGAAAGAAGTCTATTTACTGATGACCAGAACTGTTTAGAGTTGTTAATATGAGTTTCCTGAAGTTTACAGTAGAAGTTTTTCTTGTCAGAGATTATTGATTTTTTAGCTAGATTTCTAAGTTGGCGGAAATTAACTAAATCAGGGTTTTGTCTATCATTCCATTTTGTCCATGCTTTGTTTCTAGCATGAATGAGTTTTAGTATTGTCCTTCAGCCATGGGGCAGATTTGGTCTTTCTGGAGCATGTGAATCAAGTATGGATAAGAATGTTTTATTAAAGAATAATACTGCCTCTTCCAGGGGAAGTGATTTTAAGCAATTCCAATTGCATGCTTTCAGTTCAGATTTAAAAAGGTCTATGTTAAAATGCTTGATAGATCGGATTAGCCTTGTATTTGGGGGATTAACATATTCTGATTTTTGTCTAGTAATGAAGGTTAGGCAGTGGTCGCTAAATGCCCGCCGGGCATAGTACCTACTTTATACTGTTTGTTAACTTTATTTGTGAGTATCCAGTCTAATATACTCTCTTTCTTGCTGGGCTTATTGACTCTTGTAGTTGAGGTGATAGTTTGTGAGAAGCCATGTAGGTTAATATGAGAGGAGGGATTGTTTGCATTAATAGTGTTCCAGTCTATGTTAAAGAATTATGGTTTCTTGGGGGTAGTTGGTAGAAACCCAGCTTAGAAAGTCTTCTAATATTGGGATGTTATTACCTGGGGGAAGATACAAACAAATAATGTAAATGGCTTTTTTGGTGTTAAGTTGGAGTTTAATAATGATGGATTCTGTTTTGCTATTTTGGATTGGGCATGCTGGTTGAGTAGAGATGTTAAGTTGATTTTTGAAAAATTAGCATATGAATTGGCACAGCTGGTGCCCATGGCAACACCAGCTGTTTGCCAATAGTATTTATCAACAAACAAAAATGTGTTATGTTCTAATTCTAACTCTAAGAGCATACAAAGAAAATCAATCTTCTCAGGTGAGAATTGGGAGCTTCTCTGCATAGCATTTCTCACCATGCTTACTTGCTCCTCATTAGAAATACAGGTGAAGAGGGATATCACATCTAAAGTAACTAACATGCTGAACTTATGATTACCAAAGGTTTTCATACAATTATATAGATCTGATAGGAATTGCTTGGTGTCTCTTAGAACTATTGGATTAACTTTAGTTGTTTGTCTAAATAAACTGAAAGTGGCTCATTAGCCAACCCTCACCAGCTACTATAGGCTTCATTGTATGTGTGAAATAAAGGATTGTGATTTTTATATCGTGGTTCAAGTGTTATCCTTCTTTGGTTTTGGGATTTACTACTATTTGTGTTTTGGTGTGCTTGCGTCGTGGGTTTTGGTTTCATTGTCTTCTGCATCTTGGCAAGCATGGCTGAAGGTAACACAACAATCTTGGAAACAGCAACCAACAACAATACTGCTAATGCAGTTAATACTAGATTATTGACTTTCATGAGTGATCAGCTGAATCCCCTACTGACGGATGAAATAACTGTTGATGCAACTGAACCTATTGATGGTACGGCTTCTAATCTTAAGGTACGTGACATTAAAAGAAATATTGAGAACGATTTATATCATTTTAAAAGGCTTCAATACCAATGTTTCCATCTGGAAGCCTGTATTAATCTAAACATAGTACCTAGGGGGCTTCGTGTCCTCACTATGCCCACATATGGGGACACCTATCCACAGCTGCTTGCACAGTGGCAATGTTTTAATTTGGAAACAAGTAGGTCCTATCTCTGTTTACTTACTGAGTTCTTTCAGCCAATGGAACTTGAATTAATTAATAATGTACAACAACATCAGTCTGAATTGACTTTGATAGTAGGCAAAGTGAATGCTGACTTATACTTTACTGAATTGATGGATAAAATTACTCAATATGAAAAAAGACTTCTATTTCAGAAGAAAAAGAAACTAAGTAGGGACCTACATGATTTTAGTAATAACAATGTTTTTACATGGCCCAATGTTCATAATTTATTATGGAGAGAGTCTGTTAACCATGTAACAAAAGCAGTGAATTCCCTTTAGAAATGGTAAGATGAACCAGAAGTACAATTGCAAGCTAATACAAGCATCGTTGCTACACTGGTGCCATCAGTATCTGCTCTTTCTACATCTTTGAGAGTGGCTGCAATGGGAGGGACCACAGGAGACTTGACAGCAGCTATCTGCAATAGTTCCATTAACTCCAGTGTGGTGAGACTGAAAGTTATTTCCACTACCAACAAAGAACAGGTTTTTCCCCAATTTCTGCTGCTGATTCATCCCATAAGAAAGAAACCCATAGAACAGGAGCAACAGCAAATGGGACAGAAGCACAAAGAACCTCCGGCTACATATCAACACAAAACTCTTAAGAAAATGTGGAACCTCGATTATGAGGGCTCATTTGGAACATTTCCAGGTATTCTTTGACTGATTATGAACATGCAGTATTGAATAGAGGTCTTGGGTTTATCCCCACTACTATGTTTGATATCAGTCAATTATAGAGTTACGGCTATTTGCTCGTTCTATATGTTTAAAACTGATGTTTGGTAACAAACAAGATAGAACTAATGTTATTTTTAAGAAACCTAGCAAATTTTCACCTTCATTACCAAACCATATTGATGTGTTTGTTAGAGCATGTGAGAAGGATTTGTACAACTTATTGAATACACAACAGTTGTCTGTCAAGGGCAACTTATCCACTATGAAAATATATGCAATGAATAATTTACGTAACAACCTAGAAATTGTTATTCAGCCATCAGATAAAGGTGGACCTATAGTCACCATGGATGCTGAATATTACTATGATACCATGTATGGTATATTATCTGATGATACCACATATAAAGTGATACATCTAGATGATATATGTTTAATGAAGTATCGTGTTGACTCAGCTCTAAATGAATGTCATTGTATGGGTTTTATTGATAAACAGTTGTTAGATTTTTTTACAGTGGATGAAACATTTGTGACACAGTTCCATGGCCTTCCTAAAGTCCATAAACACCCCACCCTACCCCCAATGAGGCCTATAGTCGCTGGTGGGGGTTGGCTAACTGAACCACTTTCAGTTTATTTAGACAAACAACCAAAGTTAATCCTTGAGAATTATCCAATAGTTCTAAGAGACACCAAACAATTCCTGTCAGATCTATATAATTGTAGGAAAACCCTTGGTAATCATAAGTTCAGCATGTAAGTTACTTTAGATGTGATATCCCTCTTCACTTGTATTCCTAATGAGGAGGGAGTAAGCATGGTGAGAAATGCTATGCAGAGAAGCTCCCAATTCGCACCTGAGAAGACTGATTTTCTTTGTATGCTCTTAGAGTTAGTATTAGAACATAATGTATTTTTGTTTGTTGATAAATAGTATTGGCAAACAGCTGGTGTTGCCATGGGCACCAGCTGTGCCAATTCATATGCTATATCACTATGATGGAGTGGGAGTATGCAAATATCCTGAGCAAACAGAATAATAAGGTGATCTTGTATCGTTGCTTTGTGGATGACCTCTTCATTGGTTGGGGTTGAAATCCACAGGAAATACACCACTTTTTTGAAGAATTGAATACAAGTATTGATTTTTTTAAAGTTTACTTTAACTGTATCTCCAAGTAGCATATTTTTTTTTTTATGTTACTGTTACATTAAATGAAGGAATTATTTCTACTAGATTGTTCAGGAAATCATGTTATATACCTTCTTTTCTTCATCGCACAAGTATGCATCCAAATCATGTGTTCACCAATGTTTTAGTAGGTCAGGGTATGAGGGTATCAAGATTGTCATGTGAACAGGTAGATTTCACGAATGAATTGGAATATCTACAATATGCTTTTAAACAGAAGGGATATTCATCTTGTGAGATCAATAAAGCTTTTAAAAAGGTATATGCTGAACAAAATAAGAAAGTCAAACCATATTATTCTGGAGAAGTGGAACTACCATGTACTGATTATTTTACAAAGACTGATGGATTCCCATTGGTTCTTTCGTATACACAGGACATCAATTTTGTTAGAAAAATAGTATATTGGCCCATGCTGATGGTTGATTCCAAAACCTTGGATGTTGTAGGTTCTTGCCCCAAGTTTGTATATAGACATAGGAAGAATTTAAAACAAATGTTGTTATCCTAAAATTCCAAGGACTGATTTATTAATTTTGAATGGAACACGTGAATGTGGATCATGTAACTATTGTGAATACATCGATGAGTCACATTTTTTAAACATCCAGCTACAGGTAGATTATGGGAATTGAGATGTAAAGCAGATTGTAACACTACAGATTTGATCTATGTATCTCATTGTACAGTATGCTTTCATTTTTATGTGGGGAAGACCAATAGGTCCTTGAAAGTATGAATACGAGATCATTTATACTGTATGCAAAAATATTTAACTTATAGTGCCTTGGCTAAGCATACAATAGAAAATGGACCAAATCACACTTTTTTATTTCAAGTTTTGCATGTTGTTTATGAACAAGGAAGACATGGGCCAGTTAATAGCTTGGCTGTACCTGAATGGATCAAAACAAGGTCCTCACAAAAATGCAAGCAACCCTGGTAGGCATTAAGCATAAATTGGCTAAACAACAAGTGGAAGAAACTAATGTCTAAGAAGAAAAGGGAACTGACTCAGCAGAGAAAGGACACCATCCACAGCTTGAACAAGCCAATTAGATATCCTGTAAAGTCCTCTAAAGCCAATTACAAAGCTAAACTAACATCCCTAGCTAAAGATAATCAGGAGACATTCTTTAGCTACATCAGAAATCTAAAAGGGAAGGCCCAGCTTTATGCAGAACTAGTAGTGGATGGTACCACACATACTGACCCTGAGGAAATTGCCAACCTGCTAACAGACAGATTTTGGGCAAATTTCACTCCCCTGTCCCACCAGACATACCCCAAAACATACCTGCCGCCAGTCCTCTTCCTAATATCTCCAAACAACAGGTCATAACCACACTTTCCATGGGCAAAAACACAGCCTCTATGGGACTAGATAGCATCCCAGGCTGCCTACTAAATGGTGTAAAACAGGATTTAGCAGAACAGCTTGTCACTCTCTTCAACTACAGTCTAAGTACTGGCTTTGTCCCAGCAGAGTGGAAAACAGCAACAGTAATTCCCTTGCACAAAAGGGGTCCATCAACCAACCCTGGGAACTATAACCCCATAAGCCTGACCAGCCTTATCTGAAAGGCCATGGAGAGAATCATCATGGACCTTATCAACAAAGACATTCAAACTCTTGATCCGACTCAATTTGGCTTCTTCAGATTAGATCATGTTATTAAACCTGGTGAGCTTCTTCCAAAATGTCACCAAAGCCATGGGTGAAGGCATAACAGTACATACAGCCTATCTTGACTTAGCCAAGGCTTTTGACTCAGCCCCCCCACTCAGGCATCATTGAGAAACTCACACAGCGGAGACACAAAAAATAAGAAGACAAAGGGGAAAAGAAGATTAGTAATGGAGAAGTTAATGAAATAGAAACTGATGTTATGGAGTACCTGCAAAGTGAAGGATTCAGTGTAGAAAATCTAATTCAGGAAACACCACAGCAGGATAGAGAAATGGAAATCCAAATTAAGGAGAAACCAGTACAACAAGAAGCAACAAGTCAGTTGCCATATGAAGATATTTTGGGGCCTTCACAGGAAATCCGTACAAATGTTCACTTGAAGCTGGGCAGCAAGGCAAAGAACACAAAACTGTGGCAACTCTGACACAGTCAATGTTGAGGAGTGATAGGCCAGTGAGCTTCCATATGATAGAGCAATGAATGACATAGGATGAAACTGAAGAGAATGTGCCACAGGAAGCTGCTATGGAACTTTCTAGAAAGTGTCCGCAGGAAATGGAGAACAAAAAACGTATCCTCAGTTTAGAAGAAAATGAGCTAAGAGAAGAGTTGCTTGCTTTAATAGAGATAGATGGATCTATCAAGATGAATGAAAGAAGTAGACTACATAAGGTCAATAAAACCCCAAAAGTTAGACGTTTGATAAAACAAATGAGCACGGTAATTAGGACTGTCCATAGAGATCCATGTGATATAACAGAAGTAAACAGAATATATTACTGTGCAGCTAAATTAATAATAAAGTTCTACCACAAGAACACATGGTAGTAAGGGAAAAGAAGGGGAGAAATTGAATACCCTCATGGATGTATCCAGTAGAAAAAAAAAACTATAATGCAATTGAGACAAGAAGTGTCACTGTTACAAGAGTATAGAAGAAGGAACAGATCAACAAAAATGCTCAGGAAAATATATGTGCAAAAAGCAATGCACAGTATTACAACAGATCAGGATCTATCTTGCATTATTGCAAATAACAAACTAAAAATCTAAGAACGGGGGAAAACTTAGAAGATATGCAGATAAATATAAAGGAAGAGTACAAAATAAGCACTTTATTGATGACCCCAAAAAGTTCTATAGAGAACTGGGAAACAAGGTAAAAGGAATTGAAAGACCACCCAAAAAAGAAGAAATAGATACATTTTGGAGAAACATCGAAGAAGATCATGTGGAACGTAACAAAGATGCTAAATGGATAGAAGAAGTAAAAGAAAGAATAAGAAGTTCAAAAGTACAGGATATGAAATGGGATGAAGTAACAGCCAGAGAGGGTGAAATAAAGTTAAGAAAAGGCTCCAACTGGAAAATCCCAGGCCCAGATGCAGTACCTAATGTCTGGTTAAATGTATTAACATCTTTGCATGAAGATTTAGCCATGAGTAAGAACTATTTATATGTGCAACCCAAACAGACACCAACCTGATTAACAACATGAAAAACAATGCTCCTACTTAAGAGTGAACCTGCAAGTTATCCTAAAAACTATAGACCAATAACTTGCCTTCCGATGATGTATAAACTATACACTGGAATTGATGCCAACGGAGTTTATAGTCATTTAGAAGAAAATTCAATCATGGCAATATAACAAAAGGGTAACAAAAGAAAGCCATATGGAACAAATTATCATTTGTTGCTAAATAAAGTCATATTGGAGAACTGTAAAAAGAAGGAAGAATCTAAGTATGGCATGGATTGACTACAAAAAGCATTTGACAGTACCCCACATCTATGGATAAAAGAGTGCTTAAAAATGTATAAGATACACCCTACACTGATCGATTACATGACAGTGACCATGAAACAGTGGCAGAGCACTTTGCAGTTAAGCCATGATAAAGGACAAATTATTGTTCTAGGGATAAAAATCAAAAGGGGGATATTCCAGGGTGACTCCCTGTAACCGCTGCTATTCTGTCTTGGCCTTAACTCATTAAGCTGTCTACTTAACAGATTAAGACATGGCTATGATATGGCTCTTAGAAAACAACAAACTGTAAAGACTTCTCATCTTCTCTTTGTTGATGATTTAAAATTGTATAGCTCATCAGATGAGGAACTAAAAGCATAACTGCAAGTATTCAAAATTTTTTCAGATGATATTAGAATGTCATTTGGTCTTGATAAATGTGCAAAAGCAACCTTTAAAGCAAGAAACCTGCCAAGAATGTGATATAAAAGAACTTGAGCAAGAGGGAGTATATAAATATTTAGGCATTGATGAAGGATCAATAATAAAACATTAACAAATGTGAATAAAACTTAGTAAGGAATATTTTAGAAGATTTAAATTAATCCTGAAAACAACGTTGACATCTAGGAACAAAATTCAACCTATAAACAAATTTGCTGTTCCTGTCCTGACTTACAGTTTTGGAGTGACTGACTGGCCCCAAAAGGTGTTGGATAGATTAGATAGGAAAACAAAAAGGATGTTTCATACTCATAAAATGATATATAGAAATCTGTGTATACCAAGATTATATATTCCCCATTCTGAAGGAGGTATGGGCCTCCTTGAAATTGATTACATGTATAGATCTGCAATTGTGGGACTGCACACATATCTGCTGACCTCACAGGCCCCAAACATAATGAAAGTTTTGAAACATGAGGATAATAAATCTAAGATGACTTCCTTGCTTAGTCTAGTAGAAGCATATCGGCATCAAGCAGGAATGGAAATCAATCCAGGAGTAGATAAAAATCAGGCAGCAACTGAATGTGCCAAAAAAAAATAAAAAATAAAGAAAGACTATAAGGTGAAGGATCAGATGAGAAGGCAGTAAATCTGGAAAATGCATCAGTATAGTTGCAATTATAGAAAACTCCTGGAAGAACCTTATGTTGATCAGGATCAAATGCAGGAATGGTTAAGGAGAGGCAAATTCAAACCAAAAGTTGAAAGGTTAATATTGGCGGCCCAAGATAGTGTGCTATGTACAAGTTGGTTTACAAAGTCCATTGAACATCTGGGAGAAAGACACAAATGTAGGTATTGTAAAACAGAACTGGAAACAGTTGCACACCTTGTTGCTGGCTGTGACATACTAATGGCAGAAGGACTGTATATTGAAAAGCATAATAATGTGGCAAGACTGTTGCACTGTGGATTGTGCAAACATTATGGTATTTAAGTAGCTGAAAACACTGGAAACATGAGCCACAAAGCATCATAGAAAATTACAAAGTGTACATCACATGGGATCACTCATTACCAATAGTTCAAAAGACAGCTGTAAGAAAACCAGATATAGTGGTCCATGAAAAGAAGACAAAAGTAGCATTAATTATTGTAATCACTCCACCCAGTGACTACAGTGTCTTGTGTACAGAGAGACACAAAGTCCTAAAATATCTGGATTTGCAGGCAGAAATGAGAGCAATGTGGAAGAAAGATACCAAGATAGTTCGAATAATAGTAGGATCAATGGGTCTTATCAAATAGGATCTGCAATTGTATTTAAATATGTTACCAATACATGTAATGCCATATGAATTGCAGAACGAGTCATTACTGGGCACATTAAAGGTGCTGCAAAGAGCACTTCTGGCTGACATCAAAGACTGAAACAATACTAATTTCATGAACTTTAATTGTACTTTGACTTAGGAATGGGGTCCATTCCCATCATGGCTTCAGAAACCCAAAAGACTTGGAGAAATTAAAAACTGTGAATTAGCCCATATGTCACTAGATGGGTAGCCAGCTGTCTCATCAACAGAACACATATAGCCAAAGTTTGGGATTCCACTTCTACCACCAGACAAGTTACCACTGGTGCATCACAAAGATCTCTGCTGGACTCTCTGCTGTTGCGAGTCTATTTCACAGAAGTCCAGGGGAAAATAGATGGCCTATAGCTTACCATATTCGCCAATGACTGCAAACTGGGTGCATTCAATGAGTCCCCCAAATATGTATTAACATACTACAAAAATGGCTTACGCAGATAAATGATTGATCCCAAAGCCATGGACTTAAACTAAATGCAAAATAGTGCATTAACATCCCTGCAAATTACAATATTGACAGTACCCCTCTTAGCCCAAACCCTGTGGTGAGCGATTTGGGAACACAGGTTGATAGTAACCTTAACTTTGATCACCATGTGTCCACAGTTGTAAGGAAGGCTGTCTATGTTGCACATCTCATAAGTAAGGGCAGCACATCCAGAACTGAGGATGTTATAACTTCCCTGTACTTATCCCTCATCAGACCACTAATAGAGTACAGCACTCTCTTCTGTATGTACCTCACCAGACACATGCAGCAGTTGGAGTGACTTCAGAGGTTTCTCACCAAAAAAATACAGGACCTGCAACACATGACCTATACAGACAGACTTAAGGTCCTGATACTCTACTCATTATCTTATAGGCTGCTGAGAGGTGACTTGTGCCTGGCCTATAGAGCAGTCTCAGACCCTGCCCTAATGGAAATGCTGCACATCTACAAGTCACATGGGACAAGATTCACTCACTCTAGAGATCTTAACCTAGCCTGTGACATTAACAGGACATGCTAGAGAGACAGATATGTCTCCCAGAGATTGCCACTTCTCTGGATCCAACCCTCAATTCACATAAAACAGAGCTCCTCCATGACCCTATATAAGCGTAACTTAGACAACTGGATGGGAGACCATAAATTTACACAAGGGGTGTCACCTATGTCCCTTTTGTATAAAGGGAGATGGTGTAAATCACAGACCTATGTTGCAAATATAGACCATGCAACTTGGTCAATAACAATGAAACCCAAAGGATCCACTAAGGCAGAGTATGAATAAAACCTTTAATAACCATGATAAAGACTTTCGAGTAATCCAGCATTTTTTCAAATCCAAGTACAAAACATAATAAAACACAACGTTTTTAAAAAACACACTCAAACAATAAAATTGCAATACAGCACACACCTCCAGGAGGACCAATCAATTAAACTTCCAGGGTCTACGCCCTCTAAGAACAGGCATTAGTGGTAGAACACTATTAAGCCCTGGCATTCTATAAGTCTGCAGATCTGCAGTCCAGTTAACTGCAATCTGTTCTGATGACTGCAAACTAGGAGTCATAGTTGAGTCCCCAAATGATGTGGACATCCTACAGAAGGGCCTCACTGAGACAGATGCCGGGTGTCAGAGGCATGTTCTCAAGCTCAATGCCAAAAAGGGCATTGTCATCCCCTTTGGTAAAAACTCTGTACCCATGAACTACCTCATAAACAGCAGCCTACTTAACATGGAATGTGTGATAAGAGACCTTGGGACCCAGGTGGACAGTAGTCTCTCCTTTGATAATCACATCGCCACAGTAGTCAGGAAATCCTTCTATGTGGCACACCTCATCACAAAATTGTTCTCATCCAGGAAAAAAGAGGTCATTGTTCCACTCTACTCGGCACTCATTAGACCCATTATAGAGTACAACGGCCTTTTTGGAATGAACATCACAAGACATTTGCAGCAGCTGGAAAGGCCACAGAAGTACCTCCCAAAGAGGATTACTGGCCTCAAACAGATGCCCTACACTGACCATCTCAAAAAACTCCAGCTGTACTCTGTAGCATATTGCCTTCTCCGAGGAGATCTCTGCCTTACATATAAAGCTATGTTAAACCCAGAGCTGTTGGACATGCTACACCTTAAGAAATCTCAATCCCACCAAGCTACACTCTCTAGGGACCTAAACTTTGTCATCACAATAAACAGGACATGCTGGAGGGATAGATCCTGTCCCAGAGACTTCCTATACTCTGGAAAAGCTACCCATTTATGTCAAGCAAAGGTCCTCATTGGCACTCTTTAAGGAAAATCTTGATGAGTGAATGGGAAATAGATCACTTTTGTGGCTCTGCTCAACAGGGGCACAGGAAATTAACTTTCTTGGGTGGCGTAAGCCAGGGAACCTTGTTGGCCAGGCTTACTTAGGCCCCTTGGGCCAATAGCCTAGTACCTACGTATGAATACTAAAGAACACCAGAGTCATTTAAATAGCACATCAATAAAACAATCAGCACATCAATTAAGCATACAATGGTTAAAGTGCCAGTACATAAAAACACAAACCTATACACTAGTGTCAATGTTTCAAGGGTCTGGCTTTCAAAAAAGGTTTAAGAGAGACTACCTCATTTAAACCAGGTGCCCATTGACACTGGCGTATAGGTTTGTGTTTTTATGTACTGGTACTTTAACTGGTGGTGTTCTTTAGTATTCAGTCTGAAGAAGCGGTAGGAATATACCATGAAAGCGCTTACTCTTTTACTTTTTGTTTTTATTAAAGTTTTGTGGATTTTACCTGCAGCTGTGTTGGACTGTACTTAATATTGCCTCCGCTAGATAAGTCTTGGATCCCTGGGTAGCAACTATAGTCTAAAGGGAGGCTTGAAAATGTTTTTGTGAATCATGGGAATGCCAAATATAGTGGGGACAATGTGTTTTTTCACCTTCAAGGCATTATATGTTTCCAACATAATTCTCTGATCTAACAAAAATTCCCCTAAATAGGAATTAATTCCATGGTAGGCAATGGCAACCTCATTCTTAGACACAGGTGGATACTTGTCAGTGCCATTCAATATACTGGACATGACACAAGAATACTCATAAGAGTTGAAAGGAATGATACCGCCACCTTTGTCAGGATTCGTTATGCAGACAGATTTGTCATTCCGCAGGGCCTCAAATAGATCCCTGTCTTTCTTGTTCAAATTAGGACAATATGAAAACTTCTTTTTATTGGTCTGTAATTTATAAATATCCTCTGTAACTTCCTTCTCAAAGACATTGATAATTTGGATGTAATTGTGGATTAAAAACACTCTTCTTCAACATATCTCTTTTTATTTTTGTAGCCCTGCTCATTATGTTTGTCATTAAAATAAACCACTAAACTGAGTTTCCTGGTAAAAAGTTTTACTTCCACCAAAGAATTGACCACATCAAAATTCCTTGAAGGAACGAATTTTAACCCTTTTTGAAACAGTGGAAAATGTTTCTTAGAAATTGGTTTACTAGTGTAATTATATATACTGTAACACTTGTAGGAAAACACAACACCATTTACCTCCATAATTAATGCTTCCTCTCTTTCCTCCCTTATTTACAGTCTGTTGGATAATTTTGGCATGGACTCTGTGATGGAACTAATTTCTGGGGTTTTTGTTTCACTAACCTTTCTGATCTGTGAGGAGGGGGATCTTGGAAAAATTCAGTATGTGCATGATTGTTGTGATGCTCCAGGCACCTCCATTAGAATCAAAAAGGTCACCTCCAGTGTCAAAATTATTAAAATGAACTCTATTCATATCCTTTATAAAAACATTGTTTTCAATGGGGTAAACACCATGATTAGCATATCGTTTAGTGTCCCTTTCTAACTTCTTCTACGTATGTTTAAACACAACATTACATTTCTTCTCCATATTAAAAAAAATGCTGTTATATAAAATCCTTCCTATTGATCAAAGGTCAATCTTCCTTAATGCCAACATTTTAATTTCTCCACTTCTCTAAGCAGAGAATTAATATTAAAGTCATTAAATTTGATTATCTTCTCCATAAGTTCAAAGCTGAGACAATCAAACATTTGATTAAATTTCCCATACATTTCACTACTAAAATCCAAACTAAATGGAAATTTAAATACTCGAAGCCCCTGGGGAACAATATTCAACTGCAAACATTGTTTTAAATAACTGTTATCAGTCTGTAAAGCTTTAACTTTAATTTTTTTTTCTCCATACGGATAATTAATTCTTTTAAAGAACAGCTGATATTATAGTCAAAACTGGAATTTGCCCACTGTTGATTCATTTCAAAAGATGGAACAAATCAAATGTTTTTTCAACTACCCACTGGAAATTACGTTGTTCACCTTTTTCATTTGAAAGAAGTTTCTTGTTGAGATAGTTGTTAGAACCAGGACTGGGAGGTCTGCTCTTGTATGTGGGTGGGGGTAGAAAAACAACTGCAGCATAAGTTTTTTAGGCACAGTACCTTGTTTGGAAGTGTTACACCCTTCAAACATATCCTTTTGTGTGCTGCTGGAAATAGAGACAAAGTTCCCTTCAAGAACATCAGATGCACAAACCAAACAAACTGTTCCTGCTTCCCTGGCCAAAGTCTGTGTGAGGTGCCCTCCATTCTGAGCTGACACTTGGGAGGCAGAGCAATCCATACCAGAAGCCAATCCAATGGCAGTTTGAGAAATAACTTCAATAAGCCTCGTAAGTTCAGTTTTGATAATAGCCAGCTCTGAATGCATCCTGTTAATTTCTTCACGGTAAACTAAAGAACCAATGGAAAGAATATAATCCAAGGAATCCATAGCCTGGCTCCAACCACAAAACAATGACACAGTAACCAAATCAGTGAAGCATTACTCAAACAACTCAAAACTGACAAATTGCAACACAAGAAGCCAGGTTCCAAAGGATCCACTAGGGATAATAAAAAACAAGTTTATTAGGACATAGTTGATTGAGTGCCTTTGTCCTTACATAATCAGGACTTCATCAGAATAACTCTACCAACATAATCTTACACATATATATTGAGGTGGCAACTTAGGCTGCAAGCAACAAGTTTTCCTAGTACAAATGAAAGGATTAGTGCAAAATATATATTTTAACAACTCATAAATGGGTATAGTATTTTTAATCTAAAGTACATTAAATGCTTCACTGATACTGGTTAACCAGACAGAATTTGCAAACAGGTATGGTAACTACTTTGAACCTTATATCTAAATAACAGCATCAATATTAACTACAGTTTCTTAAATTGCTCCTGAGAGGGTTCCTCCTCTATATATTACACATACTACATATCCAACTCAAAGGTTGTAGCATCCTGAGAGAATTGCATGTAGTTATCAGAAGTAGGGTAAAACCCTGACAACACTCTTATAAAGATTTGAAAACAAGAGTTACCAGTATAACCATCAGCAAACGTTGTGTATACTGAAATTCTAATGGCAAAACTGATTTCCTTAATTGATTTTCAAGAAATCATATGGTTATTCATGTAAACCTGTAAGTTAACATACCCCAGAGAAGGGGAAGAAAGGCTTGTTTATTGTCCATTCTTCAGAGGAACATATGCTTCTTTTCAGTTATTTACAGAACTTTTTCAAAAAACTGTTGAAGAGTTTGTTTCAGTTCAACAAGAATGGGATCAGAACACATAGTTTCAAGTAACATACTGCATGGCTCTTCATAGATGGGGTAACACAGTACTTTTGAAATCCTGGTTTACATTTTCTGACAATGTAATAACATTGTAATCCAGCACTTCAGATTTTCCTCAAAATAAGAGTCAGTAAAAATAAAATACTCGTGTTTAGTAGAAGTTTTCCATTTTCTTGTTGCTCCTTTTTAGGCTTGGCTAATTGAATTTCATTGTACATCTAAATGAGTCCATGTTATTTAAATCCAATTATGTGAGCCTGATCTACTGAACAGGCTTGAAACAACAGAGGTGTTTTGTGGAGGATAAGCCCCCATCCTCTTGCAAGTGTCTTTGGACCAGCACTGTCTTATTATACTGAACCCAAGGCTGAAGAGTCTCTGGGTACATTATAAATGATGTATTTTCGGTTTACCTTCATGTGAGTGTTTTGCACATGGGTGAACAGCAAATGTTCGGAAGGACATTTGCAAGGTTTGCAAACGTCGAACACAAAAAGGTTCGAATGTTAAATGAGTGAATGCACAGTGACATTCACTCATTGCAGATTCGGCATTTTGGGGCAGATTGCACTATAGTGGGGATCGGAAAATGATCACTTTCCCTACTGTAGTGTAATCTCGGAGTTAGAATATTAAAGCAGGGGGGTTCAGGGGTCTTGCCCCCCCATTTTACACTTCATTACATTTTCTTTCGACATTTATGTTTGAAAATCAGCAAATCTGCATTTCGATTTGCTGATTTTTGAACATTGGAAACTGTCGCAGTTTTGTTATTTGAAGTTACGATTCGCTTATATGAGCAATTGCACGAGTGTGTTTCACCTTTGTAAAGATAAACCATATTTTCATGCCTTGTTTGCTCGATGGGGTCAGTTAATCACGTTTTAAATAAAACAGACTCTGTCAATCCTGCAATGAATCTCATCCTTTGCACAATTAAATAAGACAAAACTTAACTAAACAGATGAAATGTTTTAACATCTTTCCCAGCTTTTAATTGCAACCCCCCCAAAAGCACACATATCACAATTATAATAAATACTTTCTGTCCATCTGAGAGATGTTACACAGAAATATTCTATTGCATTGTAATGATTTCATTGATAGAAGTAATGTAGGATTGTTTTATCATGCCATAATTTTAACGTGGAAAGAAATGCTTTCAGTGGCTATTAATATTTTTTGCTTTTCTTTGCAGAACAGAAATAAATAAAGGATTTATCATTTAGAGCTTATTAGGCAGCAATGTCATGGTGGCATTTCAGATGCAGTTGTCAAACTTTTTGATCAAATCTGACATCAGAAATGAGTTGTGTTAACCTTGTGTTATGAAAGTTTAGATGAGTAATGATTGTTTGCTGAATGATCACACAATATTGATTTTATCATTCACACCAGGAATGTGCTAAAGAGATATTTGCAATGGCTACCATGACATTTTTAAAACTTTCAGAACTTGCGAACATTTTTTGCAATTATCCATGCATTATTTGTTGGCATAAAATAGCCATCAACTGATCAGTGAGAATATTTGTCAATTCATTTTTTTTTCAATAATAGCTTTATTGGACATTTTTGTCAGACAAATAATAGACTATTTGAAGGGTGGAAGAAATAATAAGCAATGGATAGGGAAGGCAAACAGATCGGTTCAAAGATGGAATGATATATGTGCACAGTACTGACAAAATATTTGATTTCAGCACAGTTGAGTAATTCATGTCAGGCATTAAAAAAGATGAGAAGCAAGTCACCAGGATAAGGGGAGCTATCCTTAAAGTAAACTTTTAGGGATGTTTGAGGTAATTGCAAGTTGTATGTAGTTGTAATTGCCCTCAGCAGACACAGCTTTCCCTTGTTCATTTACATTAAAAAAGAACTGCCTCCACAAATTTTCCATAAATGGCAAATTTCACAATTCTACCTCTATAAAAACATAATGACATTTAATTACCATCTCTTGAGGTACTCTTTATTAAAATGAATGGGGTTCATGTACAACATGTTGCTTAATTTGTTATAATGGATACATCCAGGTAAATAACTGCAACAGCTTGACTGAGATATTGTGTAAATCAAGCTGATAAACTCATTACCTGTATGTAAGCATTATTACAAATTAAGCAGCATGTCGTTTATGTACTTAATTCGCATAATTGTAGTTCATCCTATGTGATTCCCCATATGATTCTGCTTGAATATCATTATGTTCTTTGATGTGGGGGCATGTCAATAAACAGAATGGCTTAGAAGCTCTGAGCTAAACGTCTGTGATTTACAATACACTGAAAAACTGAGAAGATGCTGCTCTTTACATAGAAAAATAGCAAGTGCAATATTATAAATTGCAGAAAGTCTTTAGCTACAAGATTCATATATAAAAATAAATGATTTTTGGTCTAAACTCTGCAACCAAAGCATCCATTTACTAAAGCATGATACTTTCAGATGTAATTGACTTGCAGATATTTTTATATTTTCATTATTTTAAGGAGATTATGAAGATTTTTTATGGCATTTATTTGTAGATTTTAATAAAAAGTCCATGTCAGCAACTCAAGAATTGGCATATTTACCTTTGGCACTTATAAAATTCAGAAGGTCATGGGTTCTATTCTTCACAGCAGCTTCTTGTATTTATGCTCCAGAACTGATAATTGTAGTGCAGCATAAGGGGCTGCTATAGTCCTGAAGAATTGTCTATCAGATTAAACATCAAAGCTAAATAAAAGATGCCATGGCCTGTACTTAAAATGGTTAGGTAATTTCAGCTATGATAGTGTAATCACTGATGACTTCATTGTTGTGCACTTCAGATCCTTGCAGACAGTTCTTTTAAAATTACTATGCTTCACAGCAGTTTAGTAAATCCCCAGAATCTGGGGATACATGACATCCAAAGACCTAATAACTGTCTGCAGAGGATGATGATCTGAGACGGGGATAGATTTAACCGTTTAACTGAGAGGAGTTCATAGCTTCATAGGTATATACTACGGTATTGACCACTGCAACCTTTATAAGCTTAGCTATGCAACCCACATGTATTCCATAGGCTACTTTGCTTCTGAGGTTGTTTTAAAAGGTGTCTGTTAGGGCATGATTTAAATGCTGCTTCTGTCCATCAGAGATACATGTGTCAGATCAGGGTGAATTTCTGATTTCCCATCCATTAGTCCAAGTTATGTGAGAATACGGTTCCTATGCAGGTGAAGGGCTATGCTTCACATGGATGGGAAGCCTATTCCATAGAATAGGAATTCTCTATCTGTTCGGCCAACATCTCCTATTTAAATCACAAGCAACGTTTAAATCCTTAGATCTAGTAGTTATGGTGCTGTCCATTTTGCAAATACATAAAAGATCCATCAGGGCAGGATCCAAGAATGCCTTGCATGCCAGGCATAATTCGTCTCTCAACAGTCTGTAGGAAATAGAGTATAGGGTCAGGGTTTTGAGGATATCTGCATATGGCATTGTGTTTACACCCTGAATTATTTTGTGAGCATCCTCTGTGGACATTTCAGATGTTGCAAGTGCCTGTCCAGGAACATTATACTCAGTGATGTGTCTGATTATGGCTGAGTATAGTGGCACTGTGACTTCTCCGAACCTAGATACCATGCCCTTATTTATAAGCTGAATAACATAGAATGATTTTCATACTACCTTAGACACATGTTAGTTGAAAGCCAGATTACTATCTAGATGAGTCCGTAAATGCCTGAGAACTGTGTCTTATTTTAGGGGTGTTTTATTGATGATGTAGCTTCCTGGAGTGGCCAACTTTCCATAAGGAATTATTATGCATTTCCTGGCATTGAGTCTTAAACTGTGGCCTTAGTACAAGTTATTTGTCTGTTAGACTTTCCTGTACAATGTTTTTATCTTAGAGGTTGGGGGGGGGTCCCTGTGATTGCTCCCAGCTTGCAATCATTTGCAGACTTGCTAAGCTACAGGCTTATGATATTCACCTTGACTTCTGAGAAATAAATACCAAAGAAAACAGTATCCAGCACAGAACCCTGGAGGACTCCACTGGCAGACTGGCTTCTTTTGTGGATGTGGTCTTTCCAATCTTAACCTCCTGGGTTCTATCTGTGAGCTATCTGGCTATCCAGCGAGTTACATGGGGGATTATGCTTAATTCCTCAAGTTTGTTTACAATGCACAAGTGAGGTATTCTATCAAATGCCTTACCAAGGTCAACGTAGGCAGTATGCCCTATTTTGCCCTTATCCATTGCCTTGGTGATCTTCTCAAAGAAGTCCACCAGGTTCAGTAGACATGACCTGCCTTTGATGAAACTAAACTGAGTTGGCTTCAGTGTCTGAAGATTTCCTTTGTCATTGTTAATAATTTCCATGATAAACTTTCTACAGCTTTGTATATGAGACTAGTCAGCCTAATGGGTCTGTAGTTCCTGGGACCTGCTGATGGCCTGTCCTTGTGTAGGGTGATGACTGTTGCAGTTCTGCATTCACTTGGTACAAAGCCTGTCTGGGGGGCTATGGTTAAGTAGTGATTCCAGTGGCCCTGATGGGACATATTTCAGAATATTCAGGTGGCATCCTGGGATATTACTGGGGCCCCTTGGAGCTGTATTCTTGGCCTTAGAGAATGCCTGTAAAAGCTGCTCCCTACTGGTTGTTGGAGAGATTATGTTAGATGATATTTCTTAGGGAGGTGTCTGGGTGTGAGAAGAGGATTTAACTCGGAGGTGAATTTGTCAGCCAGAATATTTGCTGTATCTTCCAGTTCTGTATATGTGGCTTCATTTATCAGCAGTTCTGCACACTTGTTACATGCTGCATTTGAGGTTTTAGACATAGCTGAAGATGGCTTTATGGTTGTCCTTGGCCTGGGGCATTGTCTTTATTTCCAAATTTGCATTTTTGGACTTAATCAGTGCTTTTAGTTGTCTATTCAGTTTAATGACAGAGTTTTTATTATTTTTTGTGTCACACCTCGTAATTTTAGCTATGACTATTTTTTTCTTTTCTTGTACAACCTGTTTAATTTTGGATTGCAACATGGTGGTTTGTTTTTTAAGTTAATTTTGGACCTACTTCTATTAGGCACAGCCATCACTATGCAATCACTGTCATGGTTGTACAGAATTACTACGAATAATTACACCTAGGCTGTTGTGCTATCTGGTTTTAGAGAGGCTCAAAATAGTGATAGGTTATTGCTTAATAAAAGGCATTTTGCCTTGGAACTAATATATTTGTACCTCTGGTAACCATATGCAATATTGGGTCCAGGATGTTTGTGTTTACAAAGTCTTGGAAACTCTGCGCCTGCAAATATGGGGTCAAGTAGGATTGTCAGGTAATTAAGGTCCCCCACAAGTATGGTAGTTTTTGAACGATTAATGACTGCAGTAAGTCTAAGTATGAGCTATAGGTTTCATGGGACATAGAGGGTGACTTGTACCTAGCTAGACTATGGTATGGGACTTTCTCCATGGTAATCTGGACATGGAGGAACTCCAGCACATCACCCAGTTTAACCTACCTTGAAGTATGCAGGTTACTGATGTAGATTGAGACATTTCCACCTTTAGTCCCTGTTTGTGCAGTTGCTGGTCTGCATGTGTGAAAGGCACCGAAGGCTTGTACTGTCAGGGTACTCTATGTGGCTTTAAACCATGTCTATGTAACTACACAGATGTCAGAATTCTCCAGGGTGAGGAGAGCTTGGAGGGCCTGGAGCTTCTTGTTTAGACTCCTGGCACTGAGCATTGATACCTTTACATTTCCTTGTATAGATTTTGCTATGTTGGAAGTTTGTCAGTTTGGCATTGCCTACAAAATGCTGAATGGGAAAGACAATGTTTTAGATAACATTCAAAACCCTATGGAGGACAGCAGAAGACTATGCTTGGCAAAGTAATGTCCTTAGTTAACCATATCCTGTCATGATAAAAATATTGTATTCCCCTAGAATGACACCAGGAACTAAGCCAATTATTATAGTCAATCATCTTCTGATCATATTTTGGCATCATCCTTGGTGATATTAAAATGCTGCTCAGTGCTAGGTACAGATCAGCCTTTGACACATTGTTCAAAATATCCATAATTTGTCTCATCATATAGTATTGGGGGCTATATCACAGGTAATTTATACCTACATGGACTATGACTGCTGAATCATACTGGTACTTGTGGTGAAATGACTCGAGTACGTGCAGAACTTGGCAGATACTGGCCCCTGATAGGCAACCAACAGCTATTTTCTCCTAGTTCAGCCTGATGATTGGGGCATCAGTATGTTGTACTATGGAGTCCCTTATGACTAGAGTCCTGGGTAGTGTATTGGCTTGCCTTATGGGCTTGGTAGGTGAGGCTTCACTGGGTGTGGCTGTATGTGCAGTGTTAGGTAATGTTTCTGTTGAGTGCTTTTGAGTTTGCTGAGGATAATTTTTGCAGGTGGAATGTCTGCAAGGTCTTTGGGGTTTGGGAAGACTGAACTTAAGTGTCTCAACATGACTAGGCTTACATGTGAGCCGCATACTGTGTATGGGAGGTGTATTGCATATGTTTCTGGCAACCTGATGTTATTTTGAGTGCTTGTACATGAGAGTCTTGCCTCCAGAGACATTGTGTGTGTGTGTGTGTGTGTGTGTGTGTGTGTGTGTGTGTGTGTGTGTGTGTGTATATATATATATATATATATATATATATATCATATACTCTGTTTGCTTGTTTGAGGATTAAATTATTACCAGTGAACATCAGACAATTGTTATATTGTCTCACGATATTCATATCCACCAAACTGGTTGTGAAGAAATTGGGAAAGTCCATATGCATGATGTCAGGTCCTTTATTGTGCAACAGAATAATAGTGGACTGACTAAGGGTGTTTTTGCGTCGATAGACTAAACTATGGTATATAATACTAAATTCAAGTGTTAGTGCTCCTCAATGCGAAAACTAGCTGCCCTATCCTACCCAGCATTCAATTTAATTGCCATATACTCACAAAGGTACCATTTCAGAGATAGAGTTATAGGGAAAATTTGGTTTCTAGGTATCTCATTTATTTAACATTTGCTTACTGGGAAAGTCTGACTTGGAACAAGCCAATTTTCAGTGGAAGCCTAGGGAAAAATGCTCCAGATACATGTCTTTGTAATGTGGGAGGAAACCCACAATAATGCAGGGAGAACATGCAGATTCCACACAAAAGGCACCCTAGCTGAGAATCGAACCAGAGAACCTCTTGCTATGAGGTGACAATGCTAACTACTGTACTGCACCATCTGCATCTATACAGGGCATTACTAATTGCTGCTGCAGGATATGCAGCGGTAGAGAAACAAGTCATATTTATACAGGCACTTAAAACACAGGAAACTGACTTCTAAACCCTCAGGTTAAAAAATTACTTCATTTCAGAAGCACAGGTGAGGACACCAAGCATTGATCATATCTGTGGGAGTTGGCATATAAATCATATTAATATTACTGAATCCCTAGTGGCTATAGGTATAGTGGGTCAATGCTTGGTTACAAGTCCCAAGGAGGCCATTATCTGCATACCCGCCTACTGCAAAGTCTGACAAATATCAAAACCTGTTGAGGCTTTTTAAAATGAAGTGGATCTAGGTAAGCAATTAAATATCACCAGTACCAAATTCCGAGACATAGTAAAGCTTTACTAATTTTAATGCCATTGGCTGCCAAAAAATTAATTACTAGAAAATGGAGATTGAAACCTAAGCCAGCTGTAAATGAAGTACTGAATGTTGTAAAGGAGATAAAATAATTGGAAGTGGGAGCTTTAGAAAAGAGAAAGAGCAAAATACATAGAAATAAATCTGTGCTGGGTTTCAATGCTTACCACATGTTCAGACCCACTGCACTAAATAAAGGCACTAAAGGCGGTGGTGTCACCATATTTGTAAAAAAAAAATACTTCACCTCCAAACAAGTTAGACAAGATGACAATCAGGAACTCCACCACATTCAACTTAACATTAACAAGACCCCTTATCTTATTATAGCTAACTAGAACTACCCCTCTGTGTCTCTTAGCCCATAACTCATATCTAACTTGCATGGCATCCCTATGCATAAAGCTTAACACCATTCTCCTAGGAGACTTCAGTTACCCCTCCATTAACTAGGAGACATATGCTTCCTCTAATATGTATGCCCAGAGATTCGGGACTTCATCAGTACAAACTATCTGGATCAGACAAAAGGGTCTATATTATGTTATCAAATACTAACGTGATCGAAAACGTAATAGTCGACCCGTAAATGTTGAAGTGCTAAAACTTCGAACATTTAATAAAAAGAAAAACCCAGACAAACCATTTAAACACTGTAAGCTGGGTGCAAGCCCCCCTGCACCACCCACACCCCCCCCGCTACTTAAATATACCAACTCCGAGATCGTACTACAGTGCAGACAATGGAAAACTTCCATTTCTGCACTGTACGGAGATCTCCGTTGAAACATTCGAGGTTCTAGCACTTTGACATTTACGGGTCGACTATTACGTTTTCGCTTACGTTAGTATTCAATAATGTAATATAGACCCAGATAAAATGCTGGACTTGATCCTCATCAATATGGGCAGCTCTTCTCCCTACCAATTGTAACTCCCTCTGTGGTCAAATCAGACCACATATCAGTCACATTCACCTTAAGATGGAAGCCAGAAGCATCCTCCACTAACTCCGTATTCAGGGATTATGCCAAGGCTAATCTACTGAACTATGTGATGACTTGGCTAAATTCAACACCCCCTTCCAACCTAATGACCCCACTGCTTATACAGAATCCTTTACTGCCAAATTCTATGCAAATGGGAATAGCTGTATGGATGCATATGTCTTCCTTGGAAGTAAATACGATGCCAAAAAAAAAAAAAACATGGTGGAACTCAAATCTAAACAGGCTCTAAAATAAAAGAAAAAGCTCACTGCATGTAAAAATAAATGTTGCTCTTACTAAACTTAATAGGCAACAGCAGACCCTGATCAAATCAAAAAAGCCAGATAATTGTTAACCAGGCAAAGGACAACCACAAAACCTTCTTTAACAATGTTCGAAACTTCAGAAACATTGTCCAGCATTGTGCAGAGCTAATAGTTAATGATATCACATACTCAGACCCAGAGGACATGTCTACTAACAGATATATTTAACTGTAGCTGCACCCCACTCTCTCCATACATTCCCAGGTCTCAAATCTACAGCTGTAACCATCCTCATATCTCTGATTACTAAATCCTGGAGGCACTACCCAACACTAAGAACACTATTTATATAGGCCGACCAGTAACATACCAGTTTGCGTGAAGCAGGACGTGTTGGAGCCCCTACAAAGGCTATTCATTGTCAGCCTTCAAGCAGGGTTTATGCCAGATGAATGCAGGACAGCAAATGTTATCTCATTACACAAAGGTGATACATCAATGGACCCAGAAATTTATAGGCTCAAAAGTTTGAACAGTCTGATCTGTAAGGCTACAGAAAGGATCATTATGGAATTAATAAATAAGGACATAAGTAACCTACAGACTATAGACCTAAGACAGTTTGGATTTGTTAAGGGCTGATACTGCATAATTAATCTGGTCGACTTCTTTGAGTTTTTTTTTTCAAGCAGAACCCCTATTTCTTTCTTCATATTGTTCCTCCCCACCCAGTAAGCCTGTCCACTTTCTGTCTGAGGGCTCAATTTATTGTTTTATACTTTCACTTAGCATAAGTGTGGGCTGAATCAGGAGTGCTACCATCATCCATGGTGTTTGGGGATTTTCTGCTAGCCTATGCCCCTCCCTTCTGTGTCTAGTGCAAGCTGCGAATGGCTGGGCTTTGGAAACTACACTGTGTTCTCTCCCCCGGTCCTAAGGGTTGTGCACTGAACCATCTATCCCACCCCATAGCCTGATGTCCAACCTCCATGATCTCCAGCCTCTGCTAGAACTCAGCTAGAGAGACATCAGCACGTACTCCCCTCCCCCCAGGATAAGAATGTCCCATCCTTCCTGCAAACGCAATGAAACAACAGAGCCACTACTCAAACTTGAGTCATCTGGGTCATAATAGGGCTTTATCCTTCTACGTCACCAGAGTGGTTTATCCTTTATGAAGGTTACTGAATCACTGGATGAGAACAAACCAGTACACACATATATAGACCTTGTAAAGGCATTTGATGTTATCCCACACTCAGGTATCCTAAATAAACTATCCTAGCTAAATATTAATCCCTATATAACTCATTGGATAGCAAATTGACTCACAAATAGAACTCAGAAAATTAGTGTGGAGTGTTCTCCCTCCTCCAAAAGACCTGTTGTGAACAGTGTACCCCAGGGTACACTGTCCTTGGATCAATCCTCTTTGGCATTTACTTCTTGATGGTCAAAGCTACTGTTAAGGTTTTACAGTTGACCAGTTTTTCAGATGATTGTAAACTTAGTGCCATCATAAACTCCACAGAGGGCACCAAGACCCACCAAGGCAACCTTTCTCAAACAAACAGCTGGTGTCAAAACCATGAACTAAAACTGAATGCCAAGAAAGTATAATATCAGTCTTTGACAAGGAAGGAGTCCCTTGTAACTATCACATTGATAACACACCCCTGAGAAGTGATCCAGTAGTTAGTGACCTGGGAACCTTTATAGACAATCCTTTGATCATCACATAGCCACTATTGTTAGAAAGTGCTTTTTCATTTAACATCTTATTAAAAAGGGCATGGTGTCTATGTCCATGAATGTGATCATTTCACAGTACTCCACATTCATCAGCAAATAATTAAGTATAATGCCCCCTCTAGTATGTAGCTGCAAAAATATTTGACACCATACAGATGCCCACAATGCTTTCTTACTATGAAAATTAAAGGCGTAAATCATAAAAACTATGAAAACTATCTCAAAACCTTGTCCCTCTTCTCAGCATCATGCAGACTAATGAGGGGTGGTCCATGCTCATATACTGCACCTCAACAGATCCTATCCTGTCAGACCTATTGCACATTCAGAAGTCAAATGTAGGCATAAACACTCACTGAAGAGATTTAAATCTGTTTTACAACATAAATAGAACATGTTGAAGGGATAGATATATATCACAGAGAATACCACTTCTTTTGAGTCATCTTCCTTTACATATAAAGAAAAGTACTTCTCTTACATTACTTAAACACAATCTGGTGGGAGTGCAAGAACATATAATTCAATGGTTTTGATTACCCTGTATAGATGCAGGTACACAGAACTGAAAGTTTCCATATAAAACTACCTCTGAGATTTTCACAGTACTAAGCTGTACAAAGAGCAACTAGTTTGAGCACTGAGGAGCACCCCCTGCCCCACAAGTTTGATCTTAGTTAGTCCTGATTTTAGTCTGCATTCCAGCAGCAACCAAGCTAGCCAACTCTAAACCTATCTTGCACCATCCACTTTTAGAACATGAAATAAAGCTCTGTAGTCATGGACATGCACCTCCATGCAATCACTGCAGCCAGACTGATGGATAGGAACATTCTAAGGCAGTGCAGCAATTGTTTCATGTTTGCTTAATCAAATTCATACAGTGTATGAGAGGTGTAGTTACATAGTGTCTCTAGAAGCAAGGGTCTCACATAAAAGTAATTATAAAAGCAAACAGGTTGTCAGTAACACACACACACACACACTACACCCACCTCATATAGTATGGACCAGACACATAGACCCACATATACTGAGGCTAAGTGTAATGTCCCTAAATCACAAAGACATCTCAGACATTGCACAAACAAAAAAGTATCCTCAGCAATCACAAGAGTATTCCACAAAATCAACATCAAACATGACACATATGGCCACATCCCATGGTGTCACAGTTTCTAACTAAATAAAGTACACCAGCATGTAACATAGAGGTCCCAC
The DNA here is from genome assembly GCF_019279795.1 of Protopterus annectens. Taxonomy (NCBI): domain Eukaryota; kingdom Metazoa; phylum Chordata; order Ceratodontiformes; family Protopteridae; genus Protopterus; species Protopterus annectens. The sequence continues at coordinate 1,485,021,624 of NC_056731.1, read as the reverse complement.
TCACCAGGCTAAGCAAGGAGAAAATCAAGGTCAGCTGTCTGTCAGGAGCCAGAATCCATCAGATCATACATGCTCTTGAGTCATTGAACCATAAGTACCAGTATGACTCGGTCATAGTACAAGTGGACATAAACCACATAAGATGTACCTGCCTGTTTTACATGAAGTGAGACATGACAGAACTCATGGAATATGTGTCCTAAACGGGTATGAGTCTAGCACTGAGCAACATTCTACTTCTCCAAGGATGATGCTACAATATAAACAGAAAATAATTGACTTTAACAATTGGCTTAAATTATAGTAAAATTCAAAAGGAGTACAATATTTGACAGACTGGAAGGATATGGTCTGCACTTGCCCTTCTGGGATTCTGAATATTGGCTAAAACTTTGTTCACTTCCATATTGCCTGTTTTAGACATTGCCAGCCTGATAAGCCTAGCAACATAGCTAAACCAGCCCAGGAAAATCTGAAGGTGTTACTGTTGAATGCCAGGAGTCTAAACAAAAAAGTTACACTCCCTGCAAGCTCTCCTCAGTGTGAGAATGCAGATGTCTGTGTCTGTGCAGTTACTGAGGAATGGTTTAAATCTATGGAGAGCTCCCTGGCAGTGCAGGGCTACAATGCTTTCCACATAATTACACCAACATCTGCACATTAAAGGAACAAAATGTGGAGGTGTCTCTATTTGCATTAAAAACAAAACAGTGTAAGAAACTTCTCTGTGTGGAAGATTTTCAGTCCATATATTTCTAGTTAATCACTAGAAATATATGGACTGAAAATCTTCCACACAGAGAAGTTTCTTACACTGTTTTGTTTTTAGACCCACTACACTTTAGTGGGTTGTTTTGAGACTTCGGGGATACCACGGAGATTACTTGTTATTTGCATTAAAAACAAACACACCACAAGGCTGGTCTACCAGTATGACATGCTTGAACTTCCCTATGTCCAAATAACCGTTAATAAACTGCCATGCCATATCTTTCAAGCTATAGGTCCCCCTCTATGACAAGGAAAACCATAATACATACCTACATTTACTAGACATGTCCACCATTCAACCTAATACTATACTCATGGGTGACTTTAACTACCCCAATATAAAATAGGAATCAACATGACCCCTAACAAGTAGGCTCAAAGATTCCTGGACTTTGTAAATGCAAACACATTGAACCAGATTGTCTGTATACCCCCCTGGTGGGGGGGCATCTTTCACCTGGTCCTCACAAACATGGGAAACATGCATTCTCCCTAGTGTAATGTCCTTGCCGAGTAAGTCATACCACAAAGCTGACTCTTTGAAGTAAAGGTTAATCAAGGGACACTGACTTGCCCTGGAACTTTTAGGAATTATTCTAGGCAAATGTCCTACTACAAAGTGACATCCTAGCAAAATTCAAGCCTTTTTAGCCTTGAGAACAGTGATACCTATGTGGAATCATTGACAGAAACTCTGTATTATCATATGAACAGCATATAGAGACAGCTGTATCAACCTGGATTAAGCATGGGATCAACTCAAAATATAAGCAGCCCTGGTGGAATCCCAACATCAAGAGGTTGTATAATGAAAGGAAAAAAAATCATTGTAAATATTAGGAGGTGCAATACCCAGCAAGCTAAAAAGTCCATCATCAACTTAAACAAGCAACTCAGGGTCTAATAAAGTCCACCAAAGTCAAATTTGAGGTAAAATGTGCCTACCAGACCAAGGACAATCACAAACTCCAATTTTACCACCATCTCCATGCCAGATGTCTCTCAGAAAATACTCACAACCATAACTCCTCCAACTATCACTAGAGAGTGGATACTCAAGCCTTTCTCCAGGGCCAAGAACACTGCATTGATAGTTATCAATAATATCCAAGGATGCTTCCGTAACAGCATGAAACATGAATTATTAAGACCACTAGAAAAAAATTAATTAACCCTAGCCTCCAAACAGACTTTACACCAAACATATGGAGGACTGCAATGGTTATCCTCCTCAACAAGGGCGGGATATCCACAGATCCGGGGAATTATTTACCTATTAGCCTGAATGGCCTGATATGCAAAGCAATGGATAGAATAATTATGGATATCCTAAATGATAACATAGGTAACCTACAAACACTGGAACCAAATCATTTTGGGTTTGTGAATAGCAGGTCTTGCCTACTCAACCTGGTGGACTTCTTTGATATGGTCACCAAAGCAATGGCTGTAAGCAAAATAGTGCGTACTGTTTACCTCATCCCGGCCAAGACGTTTGACAAATACCCCAATCAGACATTGTATGAAAGTGCACTAAACTAGGTTAAAAGCCCTACATCACCCACTTGATAGCAAGCTGGCATACAGACAGGACAGAAGAAGTTAGAATAGGGGAGTCTACCTCCACACAAAAGCTGGTTAGTAGTGGGGTATCCCATGGCTCAGTGTTGGGATTGCTCATGTTTGGCATCTAATTCTCTGAGGACAAGACTAACATCAGGGGCCTCTGGCTGATCTAGTTTACAGATGATTGCAAACTGAGTACTGTCACTGTTACTGCTCATATTCATAGCTCACAAATCTAAACTAAGTCAAGAGCTTGTCAAACAAGTAACAGATTAAAATCTGATGTTTTTAAAGAAAAAGATGTTTTCAAAAAGGGGTCTGTCGATGTTCATTCACAGTGGAACTTAGGCGATAATTTCATGAGTGTCAGTCAGATATCTGTCTAAATGAAACATTCATACCTGCATCCCCTTAAACATTCATATCGATTTAAAATTTGATTGGAACCCTTGTTATAATGAATGACCATTCTTATCAATTTAAAATTTGATTGGAATCCTTGCTATAATGAATTATGCCAATCCCATGTATATTACAGTCCTGCATCCCCATAACCATTCATATCTATTTAAAATTGATTGGAACCCTTGTCATAATGAATGACCATTCATAGCTATTTCAATTTTGATTGGAACCCTTATGAATGTTTGTCTGTAATTTTTCTTTGTGGAGCTTTTCTCCCCGGGCCTCTGCTGAAAAAGGGCCTTTTCGGCTCAGTCAGACACCCCCGGTTAACAAATGTAAAATAATTAAAAAAATAATGTTGTCAGTCCCATGTACATTACAGTTACTTTTCCTGCCTTCTTCATGTTCTTTTCAAAGACATTTTCTTTCTTATTCCTCTACTTTTTTTTCTTTTCATTTTATTAAAGATGGATATTGTAATCTCTTTTTCATTTCATATAAGCAGTTTCTTTATTCTTTTATTTTTTCAGTCCTTATGGCAGCTGAATTTGTTACCTTTCAGGTACACGAACTTGCATTGCTCATTTGTTTTTCCATATGTTGGGATGATTGTTGATATTTTTGCTAAGTTTTTTATACTTGCTGCATAGGGTAGTATTTTGCTTTGGACTGTATATTGTATTTCTTCAAGACTGCCACATCTCAGAAAGTATGCAACTAATACAACTAATGATTTTAGCATTTTATTTTGTGTTTCCTCTTTCTCCCAGTTAAAGTGACCTTGAAGTAACAATAATAAAATAAAGGAAAAAAAAAAAAAATATATATATATATATATATATATATATATATATATATATATATATATTTTTTTCCAATTAACAAGAGATGCATGTTTACAAAAAAACTATTTCTTTTGACTTGCCAGTGTCATACAGGTAAAAAGGCCCTGATTACAGCCCAGCTAACCTAATTTCAAGTAGTGGCTGCAGGAAAGGAGTATCGGCATACCTGTCCTATGGAGAGGGAGGATACGGGTTGGAGTCCTTGCTGAACTCTGGCAGAAGTTGGAGATCTTAGTGATAGAGCCTTCCAGGCTAGACATATGGGAAGGTATGGAGGCAGGCTGCTCTAAGGGCCTTAACTCAGTCCTCATTACTCATCCAGCTGAACTTGAGATGTAACTATACTGGGATGGATGTTTACATGATGGTTTCTGATGCAGTGCTCCATGCACTCTGTTAGATCCCTCATTCCCCAGGCATTACAGCAGAGCATGCTAAGGTAAACTCACTGACAAGTTGGGGTACTGACCTGGTGCTGGGCTCACATTAGAGAAAGTCTAGCAGGAGAAGTAATGGGATTTGGGGTTGAAGAGGCACTGCATCTGGAAGGACAGCAGGATGGCTGCAATGTGTCAAGAGGGGAGAAGGAGGAACTATTTAATTTGTGATCAGTGGTGGATCAATTCTTTGTGAGCTCCCGGGAATAGTTTTCATGTAGGCTTTTACAAGGAGATGTGTTTCACGAAATTAAGAATAAAGATGTCATAGCTGAACCAGCAGGGCCATCCCCTGCTGGCTGGTACACCTCTTCATTTTCTGAATCTCTTGTTTGCTCAGTCTCTACCCTGGACATGGAGCCACCAGCCTCCCCATACTGATGAGTTGCTTGATTTAATAGACAAAGACAGATATATCAAGATCAATGAGAGAAATAGATTGCAGAAGGTTAATAAAACCCCAAAAGTCAGAAGCTTGATAAAACATATGAACACAGTAATTAGGACTGTCAGCAGAGATCCGTGCGACATAACAGAAGTAAACAGAATATATTACTGTGCTGCTAAATTAATAATTGATAAAGTTCTACCACAGGAACACAGGGTAGCGAAGGAAAAGAGGGGGTGAAAGCGAATACCATCATGGAAATATTGAATAGAGAAAACTATAAAGCAGCTAAGACAAGAAGTGTCATTGTTAGAAGTTTATAGAAGAGGGAACAGATCAACAAAAATAGTAAGTAAGACAGATGTGATAAAAGCAATGTGCAGTATTAGAATAGATCAGGATCTATTATGCACTATTGGAGAAAACAAACTAAACATTTCAAAACAGGTGGAAAGACTTAGAAGATTCAAAGGTAAATATAAGGGAAAAGCACAAAATAAGCAATTTATTGAGGACCCAAAAAAGTTTTATAGAGAATTGGGAAATAAGGTAAAAGGAATTGAAAGACTGCCAAAAAAGAGGAAGTAGATACATTTTGGAGAAGTATCTATGAAGATCCTGTGGAACATAACAAAGATGCTAAATGGATAGAAGAAGTAAACTACAGAATAAGAAGTTTAAAGGTACAGGATATGAAATGGGATGAAATAACAACTAGAGAGATTGAAACAAAGTTGAGAAAAGCCTCTAACTGGAAAACCCCAGGCCCAGATGCAGTACCTAATGTTTGGCTGAAAGTATTAACTTCTTTACATGAAGATTTAGCCATGAGTAAGAACTATTTATATGCACACCCTGAACACACACTGCACTGGTTAACAACAGAAAAAACAATGCTCTTACTTAAGAGTGAACCTGCAAGCTACCCTAAAAATTATAGACCAATAATTTGTCTTCCAACGAAGCATAAACTATACATGGGAATTGACTCCGACAGAGTTTATAGTCATTGAGAAGAAAATTCAATTATGGCAGTAGAACGAAAGGGCAATAAAAGAAAGTCATATGGAACAAAGGATCATTTGTTGTTAAACAAAATTATAGTGGAGAATTGTAAGAACAGGAAGAATCTAAGTATGGCATGGATTGACTACAAAAAAGCATTTGATAGTATCCCACATTCATGGATAAAAGAGTGCTTAAAATGCATAACATACATCCTACACTGATTGACTACATTACAGTAACCATGAAACAGTGGTAGACCACTTTGCAATTAAGCCATGATAAAGGACAGATTATTATCCCAGGGATAAAAATTCAAAGGGGGATATTCCGGGGTGATTCTCTGTCACCATTGCTATTCTGCCTTGCCATTTATCCTTTAAGCTGTTTATTTAACAGCTTAGACCATGGCTACAATTTGGCTCCTAGAAAACAACAAAGTCTAATGACTTCTTATCTTCTCTTTGTCGATGATTTAAAACTGTATAGATCAACAGACGAGGAACTGAAAGCACAGCTGCAGGTTGTCAAAACTTTTTTCAGATGATATTAGAATGTCATTTGGTCTTGATCAATGTGCAAAAGCAACCTTTAAAAAAGAAAACTGCAGCACCAGGAAAACATCAGTTTGGGACAAGAATGTGATCTAAAAGAACTTGAGCAAGAGAGAGTGTATAAATACTTGGGAAGTGATGAAGGATCAGCAATAAAACATGAACAAATGTGAATAAAACTCAATAAGGAGTACTTTAGGAGACTTACATTAATCCTGAAACCAGCATTGACATCTAGGAATAAGATCCAAGCTATAAATCAGTTTGCTCTTCCTGTCCTAACTCATAGTTTCGGAGTGACTGACTGGCCCCAAAAAGTATTGGATAGATTGGATAGTAAAACAAGAAGGATGCTTCATGCTTACCAAATGATTTATAAAAATCAGTGTATACCAAGATTATATAATCCCTGTTCCAAGGGAGGGATGGGCCTCCTTGAAATTGATTACATGTATAGATCTGCAATCGTGGGACTCCACACATATTTATTGACCTCACAACATCCAAATGTAGTGAAAGTTTTGAAACATGAGGAGAATAAATCTAAGATGATGTCCCTGCTTAACTTAGCAGAAGCATATCGACGTCAAGCAGGAATGGAAATCAAACCAGAAGTGGATAAAAACCAGTCAGCAAGTGAATGTGCCAAAAAACAAAAGAAAGAAAATAAGGTTAAGGACCAGATGAGAAGGCAAGACATTTGGAAAAAGCATAAATATAGTTGCAAGTATAGAAAACTTCTGGAAGAGCCTCATGTTGATCAAGAACGAATGTAGGAATGGTTAAGGAGAGGCGAATTCAAACCAAGAAATGAAAGGTTAATATTGGCATCCCAAGATAGTGGGCTACGTACACACTGGCTTACAAAGTCCATTGAACATGTCGGAGAAACAGACATATGTAGGTTTTGTAAAACCAAATTGGAAACAGTCACACACCTTGTTGCTGGTTGCGACACACTTATGGCAGAGGGACTGTATAATGAAAGGCATAATAATGTGGCGAAAATGTTACACTAGAGATTGTGCAAACATTATGGTATCAAAGTGGCTGAAAAACCCTGGAAACATGAGCCACAAAGAATCATAGAAAATGATGAAATTTATATCACATGGGATCACCCAATACCAACAGTTCAAAAGATAGATACTAGAAAACTGGATATAGTGGTCCAAGAAAAGAAGACAAAAGTAGCATTGATCATTGAAATCGCCACACCCAGTGACTACAGTGTCTTGGATACAGACAGACACAAAGTCATAAAATACTTGGATCTGCAGGCAGAAATGAGAACCATGTGGAAGAAAGATACCCAGACAGTTCCAATAGTAGTAGGAGCAACGGGACTTATAAAAATGAATTTACAATCGTATTTAGATATGTTACCAATTCATGTAACGTCATACAAATTGCAGAAGGAGTCATTACTGGGCACATTGCGGGTGCTGTGAAGAGCACTTTTGGCTGACATCAAAGAGTGAAACAATACTAATTTCATGAACTTTAATCATACTTTGACTTTGGAATGGGGTCCATTCCCGTCATGGTATTAGAAACCCAAAAGACTTGGAGAAATTAAAAAAATGGAGTAGGTTATTGTTATCATTATTATTTATTTTTACTTTAGGATGGGAGTGGAGAAGGCAGACATACATTGCACACCAAAGCATTAACACTGTTCATTGGGCTTTTTCCAGTATGTCTTTTCAACACATCTTCCTCTGCATGCTGGATAACACTTATGAGTGGGCATTTTCATAGGTGTTTTGAGGGTTTACTCCTCGCCTCTTTGGCTAATGTAGTTGTTAATTGCTCTGTCCATGCACTGTTGCAAGCTAATGCAACTTACATCCATGTCTGGAATGTCATTTTTCTGGTCTATTAGATGTTCTCCATATTAAATAGATTTTGTCTTTGCCTTTTAGCTTTTTCTTTGTTTTGAGGATTGCAGTCAGCCAGAGACAGGTGCTGCCCTTTACACAATTATAAAGTATTTATTGCCTCTCCCGATTGCATACCTTCTCTCTGATAACCTGCTGCTTTCTGTTCCTACTGATCCTAACTTTAGTGCCCCAGTATTACACTGTAGGGCCTTGGACTGCCTCAGCCTGAAGCAGGTTGTGAAGAGGGAAGGGAAACAGGAGGCAGAAACTCTAGTAACATCATATACATTATCATGTATGCTGGGGATTTTTTATGATGCCCTAACTGAGCAGACTTGGTAACATCACGCACATCACCACAGGCAACATCAGTCAGCTGCAGTCCTACCATCTGTAATGAGGAATAGCTATTTGTCATTACCATGGCTTGTCTCTATCACCAGGGAAGTGACAAATTGCAGGTTGATGTCCCATGCCTCCCACCTAGTATGTATGAGCTGACAAAATAGCACTCCTCAAACCTCAATAGATTACACTGTATATGCCAGTTTGTCTCACTAGCTTCAAGACCTCTGCATTCAGTAAATGAAAGAAAGCCTTTTCTGCTTTATGCCTCCTTGTTAATTGCTTTGTACTGGCTATAAAATGATTGCTGTTTGTAATAATTGATCTGAGAGTGGGAAGCCCAGAATGCTTAGCTTCTCTTTGCTGTACTACCCTACCCCCAATTCCCATCCTACTCTCTGCTTCCCATATGCACATTTCACCTACAACATCCATTCCTTAACCTTCCCAAAATATCTTACTACTATCAAACACTATTGTTTCAATTTTCCTATTTTCCAACATGACATAAGACATAAGAAATAAAACTACTGAACTACATGATTGGATTACCCAACACAGTCCTGATTATCTCACTATAAATGAAACTTGGTTTAAACTCAGCATAATGGTTATACAATTACAACCCCCTGGCATCTGTAATGACTGTATAAAGAGGATATGTGGTGGTTTTGCTTTAATATTTCCCAGCAACTATCACATTCTACCATACAACAAAAAGTACCACAATTTAATTCAGCAAAGCTTCTCATTACTTTCTGAAAGTAAACAAATATAAAAACATGTTTTACTGTCCATTAAATCCTTACTGGTGACTATACAGCTACATTAGAAAATATCTTACATTGGATATCCATACCAATTCCACAAGAAAAAAATATCACTAGGTGATGTCATTATCAATTTCTTGGACATAGCCTTTAAATTCCCTACATCTAGCATGAACTTATATGAAAGTAATTAACAGCTCCACACATTATAGCAAGAAATCAAATTCCTTATTAGACTGGATCCTAGTATCAGACCCTAGCTGGATCAGAGTATCAGACATTAGTACATTCACCACAACAGGTACAATGTCAGACTCTCTCAGTGACCATCTCCCATCTATACAAGCAGATATCTCACATGTCCAATTAAACAACATGTTTATAAAACAACACACAACCTTTCCAAGTTTAACCCAGAAATGTTCATTACTACACTATCATCTAGTCACTGGAACTTTCTAAAAATCCTCCCCTTAGATGATGCTTTAAGTGAATTTAATACAACTTTCCTAAATATGCTAAATAGGCTTGCACCTCCTAGAAGGAAGAGACTAAAAACAAATAATGCAATTTGTCTATCCAAAAAGAGTAGACAGAGAAAATTGTGGAAAGAATGACAAAAATATAAAACACTACAGTATCTCGAAAATGTCAGAATGCTCCACAGCTAAACTAAAAGAAAATAAATGAAAGACAAAAACTATACTATAACAATATTCAGAATAATAATAAACACAACAATAAAAAATTCTGGTCAGCCATTAAATAAATCTTACATAGATAAACCATTTTCCTTTAAAGAATTAAAGGAACAAATAAATCTTAAGACAAAAAAGACACCAGGGCTGGATGGTCTAACTCTGGAATTTTACAAACTCTTACCTGATAACATCTTGAAAATCTTGCTCAATGCATTCCAAGAAGTTAAAACTACAGCAAACATCCCTCCCTCATGGAAATATTCTATCATCTGTCCCATCTTAAAACCAAATAAAGAGCCCAACCTTTGCACATCATATGGGCCAATGTCTTTGCTTAACATTGACTACAAGATATTCATGTCTATCTTAGCAGACCGATTAAATAATATTCTTTCAGTATTAATTCTACCACTGTGAAATGGATGCTTCAAAACCACCTCTCTTTAAATGCCAGCAAATATAAAATATTATTATTCTCTCCGTCAAAATTTTTCCCTCTTGATAAAAACTCATTCCAAATTATCAGCCAAAACAACACTACCATAGAGGTTTTTCCCTTCGCTAAACTACTTGGAGTAACTCCAGATGAACACCTAAAATTTGATACTCACATTCAGCAAAACATAAAGAAAACACATGTAAAACTTGGCATGCTATACAGAAACATTCACTTTCTCTCTCATTCTACAAGACAAACTCTTGCCACCATCTATCTACTTCCCTCACTAATGTATGGCGCTCCTTTACTAACAAACCCATCTTCCTCTCTCTCTATTCCAAATTGGAAGTCTGTTATAATAAAATTTCAAAATTTGCCACCAAAGCCAAATAGTCCTTCCATCATTGCACTGCCCTTCACGTGTTAAATTGACTAGAATTCATCAACTAGCTAGACTACCTCCAAATTACTACAGCCCACAGACTAATATTCCAACCTACTAAATGCCCTGCACTAACCAACATCTCACAATCCTACACCCCACCCAGAACTCTGAGATCCACTCATCAAAACCTAATCACTGTCCACAAATCCAACCATCATGCTGGTTGGCTTCTGTTATCCTTTTCCTTAACCAAAAAATGGAATTCTTTCCCTCCTTCACTAAGGACTTGTGAAAACTTTGATACCTTCAAATCCCAGCTCCATTCTTACCTTTCCTCTAATTGGAAATCCAACTGCATTCTCCCTACCTAGCCTACTAATCCCCCTACTCCATCCTGAATTACTAAACACCTAGCTAACTCTGAATGCAAGCTAATATAACAATATTTTCATAATGAGTGTATACATTGTAAATAGCCTATTTCCACCTTTCCTCTCTCATTTAATTAAGCCATTACTCTCTCTTCCAAAAAAGTAATTACTGTCATCTTATATATTTAATTGCTATGTAATTAAAGAAGAATTCCAGTCTTTAACATGAAATGTACTTGTAATTTTAACTGTTTTTACTTTACTGATTGTACCTGTAAGTTAACAATGTAATGCAGAGCTTTTCTCCCTGGGCTTCCACTGAAATCAGGCTCTCTGAAACCAGTGGACCTCCCTGGTCATCAAACTGGAAATAAATAAATAGATAAATAAAATAAAATAATTACTGAATACCAAATTGGGTTTATCAAAAACAGAATGGTACAAGACAATGTAATTAGATTACTGTCCGTAATAGACTTAATAAGTTGGGCATATCTGTTTAAAGCTCGAAAAAATAATATTTCTTCCCAAACTTTATAGGATTAATTAAAAAAACTATATGAAAAGTCCATAACCTATGTAAAGATTGGATTTTATCTATCTAACCCATTCAAAATATTAAGAGGTACTAAACAGAGGTGCCCCCTCTCCCCATTACTCTTTGCCCTGGCTATTGAGCTTTTTGCAAGTTATGTTAGAAATAATAACATCATTAAAGGATATAAAGTGTCAGACAAATTATCCACCATGATACAACTGTTTGCTGATGACCTACTAATACCTTCTAATGGTACTGAAAATTCAGTAGATCACCTATTGCATAATCTAGACTTCTTTGCAAACATCTCTGGTCTAAACTTCAGTCACAAAAAAACTCAGGCACTTCGAGTGAATAAAAAGTTTACTATGAAACTCAGATCAAAAAGAGACATAAACTGGGAGGACATGCATATTAAATATCTAGGTATCATTATTGAATCTAATTATAAAAAATCACTGACATCTAATTACCAACAACTTATAACTCAATTACTAGTCTAAAAGACAGTTGGAACAGACTATTCTTCACATTTGAAGACAGAATAACTTTAATCAAAATGATATTGCTAGCTAGAATAATATTCATTGGCCAAGCTCAAATAATTTACCCACCTGTCAAAATTAAACAGAAAATTAATAACTTATTACTTAACTTTATTTGGTATCTGAAAAAAAAACAAGAATTTCACTTCTCTGGCACACCACAAGCTGGGATGAAGGTGGTATAGGGTTTCCAAATATTGATTTTTATTTAAACTATGCATTTATTAACATATGTCACTTTGGAATAATACTTCTTATGCATCATATTGGAAATCAGCAAATGAAATGTTACTTCTTAATAGTAAAAGGACATTGCTTAAACCATATACTCAAATACATATAAGCATCTTTATATGGATTTTAAAAATATACATTCAAAGTGAAAGGTCAAAACTTGTTCTCACACCTCTTATAAACCAAATATTGCTGCTGTTTAAAAAGCTTATGTTTTCTAATCAATAACTAAGAATTTATTAATAATTATGTTTCCTATTGCTTACACAAATGAATGCTTGATATCTTTTGATACTCAGAAAATGTTAGAATTTAAGAAGGGTTACCTATTATATTGAAATTGATTTCTCTCAGCTAATAAAATAAGTTCTGCGAACTATTTGATCAGGCGATATAGTTTGCAAAATTGCAATTGGCTGGGCATCCAAACATCTAAGGATTTTATACATACTAAGGTTGTACCCTCATTAGAGGCATATAATAAGAGTAACTTACAAATCTTGGATTTTATGCCAACAATTATTAATAGCTCACGCAAGAATACTTTACATATCTGTTATTTATAGAATTATCAGAAATGATGTTAGCAAAACAGATGTTTCTTTTTGGAATTATTTAAGTGAAATTAATAAACAAGTATTCTCAGACAAAGATAAAAAGATTTGTTTACAGACAATGAAGGAATCCACATCTTTCCTGTTCTGGAGTGTATACACATGGACATTTTTACATAGATGTTTTTTCACTCCACATAGACTAGCAATAATGTACAAGAAAGATGAAATGAAATGCTGGAAATGTGGACACCCCAATGCTGACTGGATACATATGGTTGTGAATTGCAAAATAACTTCCCATTTTGGTTAGGCTTTAAATATCTTTGTAAAGCTCTGTGGAATGACAGCTGTTCAATTTATGACTCCCTTATCCTTTTCAATGTTCCTGTTCCTGAAGTCATTCCTAAAAACCCAAAATTTTTACTATGGTCTATCCTGTCTATAGGAAGGAAAATTTTTACTAAAAATTGGAAATCCCAATGTACTTTGTAAGAATGAGATTGCTACTATAAAAAGAAGGACTAACAACACAACCCATAATTTAATTGCTTAGATAAAATTGTCTAATCTGTTAGAGAAATATTAAATGTTCTCCTATGTATATTGCTTTTTCAGTTGTTATGGATATTGCATATAGTTTATTTGTTTTTTCTTGTTACTATACTGTTAAATTATTGTGTTATAAAATGAATAAAAAAAATTTGAAAAAATTAATCTTACATCCCAGCCAAATATTCAACCCTAAACCATCTCCCAATAACTCATAATTTAAAATTGCAATAGAATTCACCTCTTATTTCATAGATAGCATAGTGTCCCTAATGAAAGATTACCCAACATCTAATCCCAACCCTGCGCAACAGCCACATATCACCACATCCACTTTTGCCATCAAATCTGTGCCTGCATGCAATGTAAAACTACTCTTAAACAAACTCAAACCATGCTCTGCTTCACCTGAACTTCCAAATAAATATCTTAAAATAGCAGTCAATAGCATTACCTATCCTTTTCATTCCTTATATATAGATCACTCCAGGAATCCCACATTCCTTCTCTCTGTAAACAAAAAAAATCACACATTATCCCTCTACACAAAGGAGAAAATTCAACAGATATTACTAACTTTAGACCTATAGCAATCTTATCCCCCCGACCTCTGAACTGTACAGATTTTTGCAGAATGTCCAGACTGTTGCCTCATATGTTTGGTCCATTTTTTACAAATTTGTGTTCTTCTGGCAAATTAGAGAATAATGACAGACACTTGAGTTTCAGACTCCATACCCTTCAGAAAATTCATGCTAGTGCAAAACCTGTTATTCTATCAGCTTTCTAAGTTTGTAAGAGCAGTATGTAAAAATTATCCATACTTTTGTGCCTCTTTCCCACTCTTATTTATGGCTTTGTCCAGATTTCATATTCTAAGAGGTTGAGAGGTATGCCCCCCTCTCCAAAATACTTGAAAAATTTATTCAAAAACAATGTTTAAATGATCTCCTGCAGGAACAGCTTCTATCCCCCGCACAACATGGCTTCTGTTTCTCCCATAGCATTAAAACTGCATTTCTAACTTTTATAGATACTGTCAATAAAACTAGAGATAATGGCAAACTAATGTCCTCTTTTTTTTTACTTGTCTGCAGCATTTGGCACAGTTTGCCAGAGCAAACTTCTATTTGAAATGACCTCACTATGTTTATCTCAGCCCACACTTTTATGGTTCAAAAGCTACCTGTCCAATAAGTATCAGTCAGTAAAATGGCACTCTGTGCTCTTTCAATGCCTCCTAGTCAGCACTGGTGTACCACAACGCTCTATCCTTGGTTCCCTCCACTTTAACATTCTCAAAGACACTCTCCAGACATCCACACAACAGACCTCCCTAATACAATATGCAGATGATTCCATACCCATATACGCATCAGACAACCTGGCACATCTCCAAAGAATTACTCAGGAAGCTTTAACTGCCACTGAAACATGGCTTTGCAACTTATAACTCATGCTTAACCACCCAAAAAAACAAACTGCCTCTTTTTCCCCAAATCCCTCTCTCATGAAAAAACAAAATTTAAAATCCCCTCTCTTAATAATACAACCATTGCAGTCACTTGTCATAGCAAATTATTAGGGATGATAGAGGATGATAATCATAAATTTGACTTGCAAATACAACATTGCATTAAAACAATTCACCAAAAAGTAGGGATGCTTTACAAAGCCAAAACCATTCTCACTAATGCAAATAAAAGTACAGTTGCCACTACTTACCTCCTCACCTAACTATGGCACCCCCATCCTTGCTAACCTCCAGACATCACAAAAATCAAAACTTCAACAATGCTCAAATAAAGTGGATAAATTTGCAGCTAGTACCTGTTTCAGAACACACTGTTGTATAGCACTAAAAAGCCTAAGATGGTTAGAATTACAGCATCAACTAACATACACACAGCTTCTTACCACCTATAAAGTTATCCAGCATCCATTTGTTTGTCCAGCACTAAATTCCATTCTACACAGCTATGTTGCTAATGACCAAAAACCCCTCCTGTTCACAAACCTATCAAATATGCTGGACATGGACTGTGCTCACACCATGTTGCTAAGGCCTGGAACTCCTTACCTGTATGCATCAGGTCAATACCCTCCCACTAGTCCTTCAAAACCATTCTGAAAGAATCCATAGCCAAAATCTGACTTTGTTCTTGCTCATCCCTTGGATAAATGATATCCCTAAATATGGAGAAGTACCTATTCACACCTGGCTAAACTTTTTCTAAATATTAAACCATTTTCATATAAGTTATATCTATTCTTAACCAATGTTTTCACATGATGTCTAATCTGGTAAAATTATTTAAACTCTAGATGTTTTTGTATTATTTTTGAAGATTGTAAATGTTTTGGTTCTTAAATGTTTTTATAATACCTTGGAGCTTTTCCACCCTGGCCTCTGCTGAAATTGGCCACCTACCCAGATGTACTTTCCTGGTAATCAAATGTCAAATAAATATATATATGTATAAATAGATAAATTAGCTGGATGAGATTGTGTTTTGGCTAGGTAATCTGCTGAGTGACATTTGTAGCTATATTGTCAGGTGATATTGAAGCCCTCAAGCAGAATAGGTTTCCACTGTGTCATAAAGTAACTGTCGAGTGCAATGTGATGCATAACTCCTTTTAGTTAATGACTCCGTAACATTTGGCCAAGATTTGATTGGGAAGAGAGTTCCTCTTCCAATATTTGTGATCTGTTATCATAAAGCAGTGGAAATATGTGGTAATAAAGTGCAAGAGGCAGGGTTCACCTCTGAGTCATGTTTCTGTTATGGTTTTGAATGATGTTTGGATTGTGCTGCTATATTCAGACTTCTGTGATGTCCTGTTTGTTGTTCATACTGTTAGCTTTCATGAGTGCCATTTATAAATTTCATATTATACTAATATTATTAAGGGATGTGGCTCTATATAGATTAATGGGATCCAGTCTTTTGCATTGTTATGTGCATTGTAGTGTATGGCCCACAATTAAGAAAAAATGTCACTAAACTTGTGCAAAGAGAGCTAGGCTAAGTAAAGAAGAAGCCGTACTTTTGAAAATATTTAATGGTTTATATAACTGTTCTGACCAGCAGTTTTTTTTTTATAGAAGCAGACTGTTTAGTTCATATGAATGACACAACATGTGATAGTTGTAATATTTAATTATTGTATTTTATTGGCTGTTGTAACATTGATGGTAATCACTGTAGGCAGCCAGTGTCCTTGGATGCCAACTGCAGCTTTGTATCACATAAGTTCGATATCCATCTTTTGGGAGGGGACACAATACATAAGAGACACAAAAAACATTGTTGGGACTGCATTATATGTATACAATTGCCGACAGAGCCACAGAGATACATCAAGGCAACATATCACCACCTCAAAGGCATGTCATATATTGTATCATGGTGTGAATATGTCAGCTACAGATGTGATCATTCCCACATAGATTTCCCTTTTCTGTGTACAGCCAGATACCAAAACATGAGAAACAAAGAAAACACAAGTTCTCCCATGTAAAGACTGACATCTTGCTGGTGCCCTCCCTCTCCTTTGCTGTCAGTGGCCAGGGCAGGAGTTACAAGCAAGTGAGACATAGGGCCATTATTTTGAACAGTGCTGCTAAATCATACCTTCTACCTGGCACAGGAATGGAAGGCCCATCAAACATATTCATAAATGTAGTAGTTACTTGTTTCTCAACTTGGGGGGGTTACACTCACCCAGCCACCATTCTGGAGTTTTAGCTATTGAAGTTGTGCTAGACGAGTCACCAAGAATATCCTTTGGAGTTGTCCCAGGTTCTCTTTACATGATTAAATATCTTAATACTGGATGTAATTGAGAACATATTTTCTGGGAGTGGGTTGAATTGGCGGACTTTAAGGATTCCCTGTGGGATACACTGTTGGAGATACTGGGTGGGCAGATTGGTCTGATGAGGGAGATGACTTTTCTGAGCTATGATACAAAATAAGAATTGCAAAGGCATGGTAAGGCCTTGCTATGTCTAATAATGGTGGCTGCCAAAAAAAGTAATTACTAGAAAATAGAAATCAAAATCTAAATCAACTATACTAGAAGTAGTGAATATAGTGACAGATTAAAACAACTGGAATTGAGATCTTTAACAAAGGTTGGGAGCAAACTACATAGGAAAAAATAGGAATTGTGGCAACAATACATGGAAGGAAGGAATGAGACCTAAAAGGCAGCAGGATTTAAATGAGCTATGTAATGTTTGATTGAAGAAGATTGGGTAGATTATAAGTGATGCATAATGTTTACAACTGGGAGTGTGTCATTATGGTTTGCGGTGAAAAATGCTTGCAAGTAGGATTGTGTCGGTGTGGCTTGTTTTCAGTTCTATAAATGTATGATTGCCTATGTAGTAAGTGATGATTTAATAAATATATTTCTTGTTTTAAAAAAAAAGCAGGAATTGAATAATTTATGTAATGTTACTTAGGTTATATGATATATAGCAATATATGTGAAGTAAAATGTTTGTTATGCTAATTATAGTGTGATTATTTTATATGAATGTAAATTTGACTATGTCATAAGTGATAATTCAATAAAGGTGTTTGAAAAAAATATCGGAATACTGGCTACATGTGTGGTGTAGAATAGATTAAAAGCATTACCACATTTTTTTTTCCCATAGGAACATCAGAGTATCAGACTCAGAGATTACCATCACAAGGTATGTTATCTAGTATTTTGTCTTACCTTTGGCATTCATTCATTCATTCATTCATTCATTCATTCATTCATTCACTGAATCTGGTAATGGTGATGGGTCTTATTTATTCCTTTGTTGCCCTTACATGTGATGTTTTATCAGACTCCTCAACCATGAATATATCACTGCCTGATGTTGGAGATGAGTCAGACTCTGACAAGGATGAGAGCCAAAGCATGACAAAGCCAGGGACCATGGTGTCATTGTTGTAGAAGGACAATGTGGCATCCAGATCCCAACTTTGGTCAGCAGGCTTATCCTCTGTGTCTGTAGAACCCACCTCAGGCACCCCATAGGACCCTGAAGGATAGGAAGTTGCAAATAGAGCCACCTAGGAAAGGATGTCTCCACCTACAGTGCCATCCCCCTTGGTTTCCACAAGCTCCACTGAGTAGATGGAAGGCATGCCAGTCACCATACATGCCATGGGTACCATGTCCCATCCAAGCTACCTGTCCTACTTACTGCAACAAAGAAACTGCTCAAGGCCATCATATAAGGAGAGGCTACCAGTTTCACAGTCCTAGCTGAGATGGTAGAAGTTTTATGAAGTGTGGGTGATGACCTCTAGAAGTGTATGTCCTATATGTGTGACATGGACATGTAGCATAGGGATTTTACATGAAACAAGTGTTCCTGTGCATACAAGTATTATTGCAGATATACTTCCTATGGCCAGTCTATCTCCATCTCTGGTGGTGAGGACCACCATGAAAAGTGGGAGGGCATTTTCAGGTACACCATCCAGTGTGGAGGAAAATCCCATACACCATGAATATCCATGAGAGAACTGATACATGATAGAGTCTATAGTTCACATGGATGGTGAGCATCTTCCTCTCGATATGGTCTGTATAGTAACATACAAATGACTGAATCCCAGGCTGATGAGATTACTCCAACTGAGGGCATTTTATAAGAACAATCTTCCATGGTATAACAAGTCAAAACCTGGGGTCGGAAATGGCAGGGAATGAATTTGTACGACAGTGGTAGCAACAACAGAAGAAGGAAGAATTACTGGCAGTTGTACTGACTTTATTGGTGACTCTATTTGTAATATTAATACAGAGGGTTGTATTTCACCCAGGTATGTGGCAAATGAGGATATTCTGGGCGATCAGACTTAAAAATTGTTAATCTCTCTCTGACTTAAATGTAAATAGTGATGTTGAAGCATTGTTTTTGAAGGGAAAAAAAATTGTTCCAACATTTTTTCCAACTTTAGCTGTATTATTTTGGAAGGAAGTCGTTTTTGAAGAAAACTGGATTTAAAATTGTCCTTTCAAAATCGTGTATTTAAAATCAATGATAATGCTGGGGTCAGTGATGAAAATGATGTGGATGTTTCTTTGCATGTTAATGAATTTTGTGACCTTTTGATTGATTCACCTGAGGGGGAAGCAGAGGCCATTATAGTTAGTCATGATAAGGGTTTTTGCACAGGATAAGGCAGGTTAAAAGTTCCACAAGTCCCTCACCATAGTGGCTTTTTTCCACCCAAATTGTCGGGAATGGTATATCAATTTGAAAGTGTTTTGTACAGAGAGATAGAATTGGAATATAGAAAGTTTAGACAATGATACAGAACATATAATTTGAATAGAAATGAGTGGTTAGCTTTAAATAATTTAAGATACATGAATGACAACTATGTTTACACTCAGGCTGACAAAGGTGGGAACTGGGTAATTTTACCTAGAGTAAAATATAATGCCATGGCGAAAGAATTGTTGCGGGACCAATCTGTCTATACTATGGTGTCAGGAGATGTGGTCTCCATTTTTAATGGTGAATTATTGGAACTTTTGGAAAGTGGTGAGATACTGGGATTTTTTACCTCTATGGATGTTAAGAAACTTTATGTAAGGAATCCCAGAGATGCCATTTTTTTCATTATCTCCCAAATTCTAATTGCTTACGTAATCCACCGGTTAGGCCGATAATATCAGGAAAGGGGTCTTTTTTGCAAAATGTGGGTATTTTTTTGGATCATCAGTTAAAGGTATACTTGAGTAAAGTCATATCTCACATTAAAAATGGCAAAGATTTATGTGATTTGATAAGAGGCATGAAGTGGAATACTGAATACTATTGGGCAACTGTGGATGTGAAAGCTCTTTATACGAGAATTAAAAATGTTTGGGGTTTTGAAGCAGTTGGCAAGTTGATGGGGGAGGGTACACGTACAACTTTTATTTTACAGTTATTTGGAATTTTCTTTAACACATAACTGTTTCAAGTTCAAGCAATATTTTTTTACAAAAAGAGGGCACTGTGATGGGGGCTTCATATGACCCCTCCTATGCCATCCTCTTTATGAATTATTTTGAAAATTTGTTCATCTATAGTACTGAATTTTTCAGACGTCATGTGACCATCTATAAAAGATACATAGATGATTTGTTTTTTATTTGTAGGGGTAATATTTCAGAATTTAAAGAATTTGTGGACAGCCTCAACAATAACAACAACTCTAGGTTGGAATTCACATATAGAATTGATAGTGAAAGGGTTCAATTTCTTGATTTAGAGTTTTTTGTGACAGATGCTGGAGGAATATCTTTCAGGCCTTTTAATAAGGAGACAGCTGTTAATAATTTCTTATCAGATGATAGTATGCATCCCCCTCATTTATTGGCTGCACTACCCCATGGTGAATACAACTGCATTTTCAGTAACACTTGTGACAAGCATACTGTGAAAGAGGAATTTTTGAAAGTTAGACATAAACTGTTGGAGAGAGGCTATACTTCACATGTTCTTGATAAAGCTGAAAGAATGTTTGGGAATTCTTTTCCAATGACACACAGTTCCTTTAAAAATACACCAGGTGTTTTTAGGGCAAAGTCCAATAATGTGTTCGATGAAGATAGTGAGGAGAAACTATTTTTTGTTTCTAAATATTCCCCTTTTTTAAGAGCTTAAGGATGATTGTAGAGTGGTTTTGGCCCATGGTTGCTAATGAACCTGCCATGGCAGGCTTATTCCCTAATAGAATAACATTCTCTTATAGTAGATTTTCACATTTGAAGGAACTGCTAAATAAGAAGAAAGTTAAGGGAAATTGGGGACATACAGGATGTTATTCATGTGGACATTGTAAGATATGTAGTAGAGTTCGGAACTTAGATGGAACATTTAGAAATGGTAAGTTCAAGGCCATTGACTTGTTCAATTGCTGGTCCTGTGGGGTTGTTTACATCATAGGTTGTGGATGTGAACCCAGGTGGCATATAGGACAAACTAAAAGAATGGCAAAAATTCGTATTATGGAGAATTTGGGTGATATTAAACATGGTAGGGTTGAAAATCCTGTGGCACATAATTTTCAGGCAGCCCATGCTGGTTCTGATATCAGTTTGTTTTTTAGCATACTGTCCAAACCTCTCAGTAAACAAGGTGATGATTTTCTCAGTGGGTTATTAAAGTTAGAGACAAAATGTATTATTAATTATGGTACATTATTTCCTAAGGGGTTAAATCAGGAATTCAATATTAATATTTGCTAATATAAACACTTTGTGCATCAGATTAGAACATTAAAAATATTTGTCACTATTCAAGTCAAAAAAGGTATTTTAGGGAATGTTCTTTAGGTGAGTATTTCCTGACATTTTAGTATTTTTCAGGGCTTGTGTTAAGAATAGTCATTCAGCCCTACTAACACATGAGCATGTCTTTACTTCATTATAAATGTCTTTTTTTATGTTTAAATTAGATTATTCATGTTTAATAAGGTCATAGAATTTTATTACAGAATCTTATTACAGAGTTATCAATCATTGGCATGTCTTTAATGTAGATTGCTAAAAGTGCTTAAACATGTGGTTTTGGCATGCATTTTCTATGCTAACTTCATAGAATACTGTCATTCCATTCCAATTTTCTTTGAAAATGCTAGTACTAGAGTTTAAATAATCAATGAAATTTGCAAGATAAGTTATTAAAAACATCCATATATTAGTAGAAAATATAGTTACAAAATTACAATAGAAACGATATCAATTAAGAAACATAGATTTTCATAAGCAAACAAATATAAGTATCATATAAATCGGAAAATAGTTAACTAAATAATTTGCTATGAGAAACAAATGCAAGAACAAATCTAGTAATATTACTTTAATTAATAACACTGTAACGTAGTACACATTTAAACTGAAATTATATTGAAATATTGTTAATATTGTGTTAAAGATATTCATTCACATTAACAAATGTTCTGAGGTATACTCTCTAAGTTAGGCTATTCATTCAATATTGGATAAGCCTATGAAGAGCATGAAATAATAAGCCCACTAAATAAACTTTTGGTATGTTACACATCAACATTAGTAGTTGTATTCCAATATCAGATATCAAAATCACAAACGTTTTTACAAATAGAACCAGTATTAGATTCATTTACTTAATTTTATACTATGAAAGAGATTTTGATACATCTTAAGAATAAAACCTAGATTAGATAAATCATTAAAATATTTTTACTATTTTATAACTCCTAGGGATGATATAATATCACCACCATCCTTTAGAATTTACCTGTCTTTAGTTACAAGTTTTATGTCTAAAGTGTCATTATTCAGATCATATAAATGTGACCATGTTCCCTGGTGTAGAACAAGACAAAAGGTCAGTTCTAAATCTAACTTTAAAGGAGCATTGCTTCATTAAACAGCTCACACTCATACAATCATGTAAAAACCACATAACTTAGGGACAGTATTTATCAGGCAGTGCCATCATTTTTTAAAAGATGTTATCATACTTTAAATTACTTTTAAACACTTACAACAGCAGAAGCTTTTTTTATATGCCTTTTTATAATAATGTCATTACACTGTTTTAAAATTTAGAGAACCTCAAGAAAATGTCAAGCTAGGCCTATTTAGTTTAGTTTTGAAATTTTATGATAAAGTACTACCACGCTTTCAAACTTTTCAAGTGCAGAAACTTATTAATGATAAACTCATTTTTTTCAACAAAATATTTTTAGTTCACAGGATTTTTAATAAAATAAACAACCATTTAACATGCATTTAAAAAGGCAACAAAAGTTTTACAGGTGCACTAACAAATAAAAATAATTTTCAAATTAATACATTCAAGCATTAGCATAAATTTAAAAAGTTTTACAATAATATTGTCGTTAAATTCTTCCGTTTGTTTGTATTACTAAGAGAATATGTTAACATTTCCTTTACTAAAAAATTTCAAATTCTAGTTCATTATTGTAGTTAACATTTAAGCACTTTAAAATTTAAGCTAAAAGTGATTGTTTGTTTTAACTGTACTCGCCTTTTACAAAGTGTTCGGAGTCATTGAGTCTTTTTCCATTTAGGTATTTACGCATGTCAGCATCATCGTAGGTACAAAGGTTTATAATGGATGTTAGGTATTTGTTTATATTTTTTTTAGATAGTTTGCTGCAATTGATATAGTGCTTGTTTACAGATGTGTGTCTGATAGTAGCATATGTTTTTAGATGTCAAACTGCACAACTGTAAGATGTAGACGTAGATATAGTTGATAATAGTAGTATGCAAAAGTTTATTTACATACATCAGTAGACTGTATATTATTAATTAGGACAAAGTATTTAAAACAAAGACATTGAATAATTTCAGTTTTTCCTATGTATTCACTTGATATTTTTTTTATAACTTCATTTACTTATGGAGTAAGCTTAGCTTGTGGGCATATGATAGTTATAAATTAACCTTTTAATGGATGCCACAAGTGTCACCATAGATCAGTCTTTTAAGATAGTTAACTTATTAATAATAATTTGTGTATATAAAGTCACTTTGTAACAATAGGTCAATTAACAATACAGCTTAACGTCATAGACAATTATTAACAGGAACAAAGTTCATTTGATGAAAATGTAATTGGATTAAGGACCAAATTGGAACTTGGGTGGGCAAAAAGCCATAAAACCACGCAAACGAGATAATCAAAACTAAAGGCGGTTTAAAGATTTTGTTAGTTATAATTGATTTCGGCTCTTTATTAACAACACATGCTTTAACTAACTTTGAACCCTTTAGCTGTATTTTGTGCTGCCTTATATTTTTGAATAGTGACTATTTTGGACTTAGACTTAATTTTATTTTTACAAACTATAATTTACACCTTTATTGTTTTACCTATTACCTGTGCATTTCTTTTCTATGGTCATTTTCAAATGCATTTTTTTGGAATGTGTTATAGACCATAATTCCAAAAAATTAGGAGAAACTGTAAAGTGCAGCTTCTACAAAATGTGACAAAAACTTGTAGAAACACATACAAAAAAGTTTAGAGCGATTAGCAGTCTATGTAGAATGATGCCAGAAATGAAATGAAGTGTTAGAGATGGTGATCAAAAGAATTTGAATGGATAGATTGATTAGCTGCCGACACTCATCCTTTAAATAATACTGTCAGTTATGGTTTGCGGTAAAGTTAAAAGGTTAATTATGTAAATAAATAATTTTGTAAATGTAATCTACACATCTTTTAATACATTTATATGTATATGTATTTGTTTTTATTATATTTTTTGTTTTCCTTCCACATGATTTCATTTGGCTGCTGGTCGCGTGATTTAGACCTGTATGTATTTAAGCTTTTAGAGTTTAGTATCTGATGTATTTAGTATTGAAGAAGGGTTACGCCCAAAAGCTTTGTTTTTATTAAACTGGTTTTCTTCTTTCTTTTCTTTTTTGAGTTGAGTTTTTGCAGCTGGTTTTACTTGTGCTGTTACATGTCTTTAATGTACATGGGTATGTTTCTAATATGCATGCATATGTTTATACACATCACATATCCTGGGTGTTTTTACATTTATCATCTATTCATTCAATTACTTTTGTATTTTTCACATTTTGTATATTGAAAGTTGGATGTGGATACTTTTCGGAAAGGGTTAATGTGTAATGTTTCAATGCTTAACACTTTTGTAATCGAATGATGATGTGCTAATCAGCCTCTGAATGTGTATTTAAAGTTGTTGCATTTTGGTACAAAAATTATTCCTTTGAAAGGCTGTTGAGCCGGGGTACCGAAAAGCACTAGTAAAAGATTTTATTTTGCGTATTTCTTCATCATTTCAGCATGCGAATCAGTCATTTGTATGTTTTATGTGATTTTTAGTGCTTTGGAGTGCTTTGAATGATCTGTATAGTGCCTGTGATCCTAACAACAAACAGTACTCCTGTGGATGAGGACATGCATGGTCTGCACACATATTTCCATTGGGTTCCCTGGACCTCTCTGTAAGACCTCACCACAGTGCTGCAAAATTTGTTGACAGACACATACACTCAGACATTCACATGGTCCAGCTCCACACACACACACACACACACACACACACACACACACACACACACACACACACACACACACACACACACACACACACCAATGATGACAGTGCCCCTTACCTGTCCGGTACCACCCTGTCCAACATCAAGTTATATTCACATGCACCAACAAAAACAATTGACTGTTGATCACACTTGACAGTGTGTCCCTCCACACTACTGCATAAAATAATAATTGTGCACTGATCTCTGTACTCTGTTATTTTGGTAGCCTATGTCTGATGCACAGTATGGCCAAGCTATGCATGGTATAGCATAACCTCAGTGAAGGTCTGCATGCATCCTTTTTTTCTGAATACTGCTTTTCTGTTGCCCATAGTTATGAACCAGCCACTGTCTGTCAGTCAGTGCCATGCCATACTGTGCCTGTCTTCACCTGGCATAGTTCTCCCCTGTAGCTGGCTTCTCCACAAGCTCTTCTTCCACTGCCAGTTCTGGGACATCTTCCTCCTGTATCAGTCTATTCTACTTCATCTATTTGTGTACAGTGGTGTTATCTAACATAATACACACTGAAAATGTATTACTGCATGTGGCAGGGTCATATGGTAGGGCACCTCAGATGCATGAAGACAGCAGAAGTGGGCAAAGATCAGCTTCATATCAGGCATAGTTATAGCCATTATCTCCTATGAGCTAGGGGTATCTGATATGCATCATTAACTTTGGCTCCAGGACATACCCAGCATCACCGATGCCTTGGGTGAAATCACCCTGCACAAACTGCTGAGATAAGTCACATATGTGACATATGTAGCAGCTGTGGGCAATGCTTAGGTGACCTTCAAACACACTACATTAGAGCTCTCCTAGCAGACGATGTAGTGGAAACCCTTGAAGTTAATATATCTTCTTCACTGCACTCCAGGTAGGGTAATGTGGGTGCAGTCAATGGCCCTGAATACCTCTGGGAAATTGGATATGTCCTTATGGTGTTGCCTCTCTCCACTGTAGTATGTAAAAAAACACATATGCTGCCTTGCATGCTATAGCATGGCAATGAGGAAATGGTACAGTATCCTTGAGGCTGTTGCCAGAGATACATCCACCATGTCTCCCATTGTTCAACAAAAGGTCCCTGCAGCAACTATTCACAAAGCCACACATGTCTTTTTATCCACAGGGATAGGTACTCCATG
Source organism: Protopterus annectens (assembly GCF_019279795.1). NCBI lineage: Eukaryota > Metazoa > Chordata > Ceratodontiformes > Protopteridae > Protopterus > Protopterus annectens. The sequence continues at coordinate 1,484,995,074 of NC_056731.1, read as the reverse complement.
TATCCCATAGATCTGCATGTGAGAGTTACACATCCTGACCAGGTCCTGCATGGGGACTCTAGCCACATAGCAGTGTTTCCATAGTTTCAGTGTTGTGGATGTCATGATGTGTTAGCTATAGATGGATGACACAAGCACTGTGACTACTGGCAGTAAAAGAATCCTGTGGCACACACATAAATAAAGTTGCTGCAGCTTTCATGATGCATTGCTTGTAACTCCAAATTTATCATGGTCTAAGTATGGTATAAATACATCTCTAAATCACTCTGCGATATTGCTAAGCCTGATTTCATCTTTAGAGGCCCTTATTTTAATAATGCTGCACATTACCACTATTATGCCACCATTAGGATACTGCACAGACTGTGGAATTTCTTACACTTACCCATTCACATTCAGTGAACCAGTGAATTGCCCACACCCTACCCATGGCCACACATCGCAAAAATCACTTACCATGATGCAGAAATTGTTTCTGAATTCCAATACTGTGTAATGTTTGTGTGTTCCTTTCTTTTTTATTATTAATATTTATTTTAGTATTAGGTTTCCTTTTCCTGATTTTACATTAGGTCCCCAATGGTGTGTTTCAGACATAGACTTTCAAATAATGACTGATTAGACATTATCTTGTAGACCATGCACAGGTTACCTCTTAGTAACCTGTAAAAACAAAATATAATGGCAGTTCCTGAAGTCTGCATGAATGCAACAAAATGCAGCACTGTATCCAATAATGGCTAGGTTCGGAAAGATATAAATTCTTAGAATCATCTCACTGGAATGACTAGGAATACCTTTTAAGATCAAGTGGGTTAAAGAGTCCACATTTCTGATCTTGGCAGATGCACAGTGCTCAGCTGAACTTGCTTTCTTCTGTTATGATGCTGACATTTTCACGATTTGAGTGTTTATTTAATAATCTTCTTTATATCATTTTGCCATTTCTCATTATGCTACTTATACCTGATATTTATTTTTGTAGACCATTTTATAGAACTTCAGAAAATTTTGTTGAAGTAATTATGTTATTTAGGCTGCAGTTATCAGCATATTTTATTAAAAAACCACTGCAATACAAAATCCAAAGCTTAAAAACCACCACGGGTGACAGGACTTGGTTCGAAGGATCCAAAATTTGTCCAACTGAAGAAAATCACGAGCAAAATAGCTGAGAGATATTCAACAACTTTTATTCTTTAAGAAATATAAAAAGGTAAAAAATCAGTCAAGCGCTTTCGCCTGGTTCCTACCAGTTTGAACAAATTAAAGAATGATACCAGTATTACCATTAGACCAGCGGACAAAGGTTCCGGAATAGTGGTTTTAGATACAGAATATTATATATACAAAATGAACACAATGTTGCATGATAAATTTTATAAGAAGGAGTGTATGAATTCTATTAACACCATGTGTATTTATTATCCATAACCAAATCTCACTTTTATATCCAAGAAGAGCAGCTCAGTAACAAGATATCCAAGTATAAAGCCCCATGAGACTCTGATGGTAAGTTTTGTTAAGATGGACTAGTAATTCCCACATTGATTTGCAACATTCTGCCACAAGGTCTGAATCCCAAATGCTTTCACTGAGATTGTTGTCAGAGTGTAATGTAAACAAGTTTAACATGAAGAGACTTGATGTATATCAACTTTAACTAGTTAAATACGTGTCTGCCCTGTGCTGGAAAGTGGCTGTCACATTTCCCCTAGATGAGTGCTCCTTACACTCTAAGGAGTACTTAGTAAATTGGTCACTATCCTTTCTCTTGACCGATAGATTACACTGTATATGCCAGTTGGTCTCACTAGCTTCAAGACCTCTGCATTCAGTAAATGAAAGACAGCCTTTTCTGCTTTATGCCTCCTTGTTAATTGCTTTGTATTGGCTATAAAATGATTGCTCTTTGTAATAATTGATCTGTGAGTGGGAAGCCCAGAATGCTTGGCTTCTCTTTGCTCTACTACCCTACCACCAATTCCCACCCTACCCTCTGCTTACCATATGCACATTTCACCCATGACATCCATCCCTTAACCTTCCCAAAATATCGTACTACTATCGAACACTATTGTTTCAATTTTCTTATTTTCCAACATGACATAAGACATAAGAAATAAAACTACTGAACTACATGATTGGATTACCTAACACAGTCCTGATTTTCTCACTATAAATGAAGCTTGGTTTAAACTCAGCATAATGGTTATACAATTACATCCCACCGTCATCTGTAATGACTGTATAAAGAGGAAATGTGGTGGTATTGCTTTAATATTTCCCAACAACTATCACATTCTACCCTACAGCAAAAAAGTACCACAATTAAATTCAGCAGCATTTCTCATTATTTTCTGAAAGTAAACTAATATAAGAAACATGTATTACTATCCATTACATCCTTTCTGGTGACAATACAGCTACATTGGAAAATATCTTACATTGGATATCCATACCAATTCCACAAGAAAAAATATCACTAGGTGATGTCATTATCAATTTCTTGGACATAGCCTTTAAATTCCCACATCTAGCATGAACTTATATGAAACTAATTAACAGCCCCACACATTATAGCAAGAAATCAAATTCCTTATTAGACTGGATCCTAGTATCAGACCCTAGCTGGATCAGAGTATCAAACTTTAGTAAGTTCAGTATGACAGGTACAATGTCAGACTCTCTCAGTGACCATCTCCCATCTATACAAACAGACAGTTCACATGTCCACTTAAACAGCATGTTTATAAAACAACACACAACCTCTCCAAGTTTAACCAAGAAATGTTCATTACTACACTATCATCTATTCACTGGAACTTCCTAGAAATCCTCCCTTTAGATGATGCTTTCAGTGAATTTATAACACCTTTCCTAAATATGCTAAATAGGCTTGCACCTCCTAGAAGGAAGAGACTAAAAACAAATAATGCAATTTGTCTATCCAAAAAGAGTAAAATTCTAATGCAGGATAGAGAAAATCATGGAAAGAATGACAAAAATATAAAACACCACAGTATCTTGAAAACTTCAGAATGCTCTACAGCTAAACTAAAAACAAGTAAATGAAAGACAAAAAATATAGTATAACAATATTCAGAATAATAGTAAACACAATAATAAAAAATTCTGGTTAGCCATTAAATACATCTTACATAGATAAGCCCTTTTTCTTTAAAGAATTAAAGGAACAAATAAAAAATCTTAAGACAGAAAAAGGCACCAGGGCTGGATGGTCTAATTCTGGAATTTTACAAACTCTTACCTGATAACATCTTGAAAATCTTGCTCAATGCATTCCAAGAAGTTAAAACTACAGCAAACATCCCTCCCTCATGGAAATATTCTATCATCTGTCCCATCTTAATACCAAATAAAGAGCCCAACCTTTGCACATCATATGGGCCAATGTTTTTGCTTAACATTGACTACAAGATATTCATGTCTATTTTAGCAGATAGATTAAATAATATTCTTTCCGTATTAATTCTACCACTGAGAACTGGATGCTTCAAAACCACCTCTCTATACATGCCAACAAATCTAAAATATTACTATTCTCTCCTTCAAAATCCTTCCCTCTTGATAAAATCTCATACCAAATTATCAGCCAAAACAACACTACCATACAGCTTCAGACAAATATAGAAAAAAAAATATCTAAACTAAGCTTCACTATATTACTGCCTAAAGATAATTTTCCTGTTCCCTAGTTAAGTTACTTACTAAAGCAAGGCACGATGATGTGGGTCAGGGTCTTTCTAGTCAGGCTTCCCAATCAGAATATTCAATGCTCTGAGATTTCTTTTTGTAATATATAAAATATAATTTCCAAGAGGGATGGCAGAATGAGCTCATCTGGTCACCTGACTCTAAGTTTTCATAGTATTCCCTTTCAAAGATGAGACAGGAATTCAGCATTGATGACCACAATAGACATTGAAATGTTTATGGCAGTGCCTGGAGCCTCCACTCTTTTCACTGAGGTAATGGACAAAGGCTCTTCCCCAGACCCAGCATCTCCAGTCCTATTAAGCACTGAGGTGTGCTTTTTAATGGTTTAACTGCTCATTTACATTTCCCTTAATTTTCTTAAAGTTAAACTCTGCTGTGCCAGTATCTTCTATTAAAACATATACATTTATTTGAGCTACAATAGTACATGTACATTTCTCTTCATTTCAGCAAGGTGCACTGTTGATACATTTCGATGCAAGCAAAGCGCACAAATACACTTTCAGCACAAGCATCTGTACATAATCAGTTTGGTATACAAATGACATACGGTTCTAATACATTTGTAACACAAGCATCTTGTATAAATTAGTTTGATATTCAAAGGACATATCATTCTTTACAAAACTCCAGCTGGCTATGGTGGGACTTGCCCATATCATCACAGTTGCATTTATGTATTATTCTCTATGATAAGATGTACTTTAGGGCAAACTATGACAGCACGATGCATATAAAAGCAACACAATCTATTACACACAAAAAAAGTAATGATCACCCAACATTAACAAGCAGTAATAACATTGGCCTTTCTCTTTAGCTGGCGGTCTTTAGACAAAACCCAGTCAGCACCTTTGCCTGGGGGGGGGGGGGTTACATTGGCTGCTCACTTGCAGTCTTTCTTGGCCATCATTGACTGCTGATGGAACTTTGATCATCTGGGTATAATGAGGGCCAAATACCTATGCTGTATGCATGCTGAATACTTTGGTCATGTATAATAGTTGGGTCAAAATAACAGTCCTTTACAGTCAATTCTAAAGACAGTGCAATCTAAGCAGACTGACAAAACCTGCATGCTAATGTGCACTGGCACAATCTATCTATATCTGTATCCACACTGTGTGTATATAAATCTGTATTGCAAAGGCAAGAATTGCTAGCAAGGAAAGATTTTAAAGGACCAATATATGTTCTAAGTGCTACTTTCTCTGGTTTAGTTATACTATAATTTGTAAGTTTTCCAAAATTCTGCAACAATTTCAGTAATCAAAGAATACATTGGATATGGAAAAAAATTAAACAATTAAGCTTTTCAGCAATAAGCCTGGACAATTTATGAGTAACATTTTTTTATTAATAACCTGCTACTATTGACTACCTGATTACCTGAAGGTAAACAACATTAGTAATATAAAGAGCCTAACTTTGTGCCTTTGAGTGATGCAAATCAGTGCCAGAGATTAGCATTCATATCTTCTATAGGTTTATAAGTACTTACTAGGCATGTGGCACGTACTTCTGTGGTGGTGCAACGGTAGCATTGTTGCCTCACAGCAAGAAGTTCTCCTGTTCGATTCTCGGCTTGGGTTGGGAGTGCCTTCTGTGTGGACTCTGCATGTCCTCCCCGTGGTCGAGTGGGCGTTCGAAAAACATGCGTTGAATGGGTGTGCCTTCGTTGAAGGTTGACTGACAGACTGGCAACTCGACACCATAAAATCCAGCTGCCAATCATTAGTGGACCGGAGTTCCGCTGTGGTGACCCCTAACTGGGAAAAGCCAAAAGACAAACAACAACTAGGCATGTGGTACAAGAGACCACTGTGTAGCCTTGCCATTTTCCCAATTGCCCTGGGGCACTGTTCGATTAAGTGACTTAATTGGGGTAGCAAAATAGGCACCTGGTGGTGGCTAAATTCAAACACTGGATGACAGGTAGCAGCTCATTAACAGCTCATAGCCTTAGTCCTCTGCACTGTCATTTATTTATATATTTCCTTATTTATTTACAGTTGTAAGCCTGGTATGTGAGAAGGTATGCAGAACTTTTTCAATTATGACCTGAGCAAGTCAGGAATGATAAATACACACAAGAATACAAATGTTTCAAACATAACAAGCAATATAGGTGCAGATTATAAGTTTGAGACTCATAACTGCAAGTCACACAACTACAATCAGTGGATCTCTGAGTTTGTGGTACCCTTACTCTGAGGTACATCAATCACAGAGTTAGTATACGAGTTGTAGCACAGCCTTACGTACTTTAATGATATTACACTGAGTTTTTATATTCAGTGTAATACATTATGTTGTTAAATTTGTGTTTGAAATTATAGAAGCTCACGCTCCTGCAATACCTTAATCATGTGTGCAAACCCTAACCTTAACCCTAACCTCTGCCCCTAATATTAATCCTACACATTGCATTATTAAAACTTTTTCCTAACAGTAAAATTACACAAGAAAAAAGGACATAAAACACGCAGTCCAAACATTCACAACACTGACTATATTCCCTTACTTAACCCTTATTCTAACACTAGCCCAGGAACACTTACACCTACATACCAGCTGCTATAACAAGTCATGCACATCTTCACAACTACTTCTTCATTCAAACATTAATTTTCATGCACACTCCTACTTATCTATACTATATAAAACTTTAATTCAACCATATGTGATTTACACTTAAGGGCACTCACTCTCATTACATTGTCTCCTTTTTATACTAGTAAAAAATGTTCAACTAAATGAGCATTAACCACTATACACGCACACACACACACACACACACACATATATATATATATATATATATATATATATATATATATATATATATATTTATAGATTCATATCACTTCACTGAAAGACTATTTCACTGACACCCATTTCACTGAGACCAAATCACCTAAAGTTCATTTCACTGAAAGTTCATTTCACCTAAAACTCATTTCACTGACAAGTAGTACTCTAAGGCAAGTCACAGGTATATGTCCTTTTTCCCACTGTGTGCAATCCTGGTATCAGTATATATAGTTAGGGTATGTGTGGGAGGCACAGCGCCTCACATTAGGGGGTGGGGGGTGTAGCCCCCCACTTAATTTGGTTTTCTGTTGTCTGGTTTTGCTTTACATTATTTGGTAAAATCCAACTGGGGGGGCTATGCCCCCCTAACTATATATATTAACACCAGGATTGCATTACAGTTGGGAAAAGGACATATACCTTTGACTTGCCTTAGAGTACTACTTGTCAGTGAAATGAGTTTTAGGTGAAATGAATTTTAGGTGATTTGGTGTCAGTAAAATGGACTTTCAGTGAAGTGATACGAATCCATATATATACATATATAGACCTACCATATATAGACCTACTAAACCAGCACTGGCAAAAAATGCACATAAATACACAAAATCATACTCGGAGGCTCTAAATAAAAACCTGCAAAAGCATTAGAGACCTCCAAAGCAGACACCCAAACAACCTGCACCTCCCGTCGCAAACCAGACAACACATAAAACAGAAAATCAGTGTGCCGCACAATCACAGCCCTTAAGGCGAAAGAACATAACTAACACACTAGTAATAGATGACACTATAGTCAGGCACACTGATGTCCCATTCACTAGGCTGGACAAGCGGAAGGTTACTGTTAGCTGTCTGTCGGGAGCCAGAATCAGGCACATAACACAAGCACTCAGGTCACTCCAGAACAAGTACAAATATGACTCTGTCATTGTTCATGTTGGTGAGAATGATCTGAGACATACCTCCCTGGACTACATGAAAAGAGAGATGGAAGAGCTCTCTGATCATGTAGCCCAGGCTGGTATGACCCTGACCCTGAGTAGCATCCTGCCCTCACCAAGAATGATACCTCAGTATAAAGAAAAAAATATCAATTTCAACAATTGGCTAAGTTTCTGGCGTCATTCAAAGGGGATCCATTGTCTGTCAGCCTGGGAAGACATGCTCGACAAGCCGCGTTACTTCACAAAAGACAGCTTGCACTTGTCACCCCTAGCCTTTCGATTACTGGCCAAGGCTCTTGCTGCCCCCATAGTGCCTTTTTTAGGCAAGGCTCAAAAGTCAAACCCACCTCCGTAAACAGCACAATTAACAAAAAAACTGAGGGTTATGTTACTCAATGCCAGGAGTTTAAATCTCAAAATGCACATGCTCAAAGAACTCCTCAGTATGGAGAACGTCGACATCCGTGCAGTAACTGAAACCTGGTTCAAGGCTCCAAAGAGCACCCCAGCACTACCGGGCTACAACTTGTACCACACGTTTCGGCCACAGAACACAGACTGAAACACAAAAGGAGGGGGTTTATCCATATTCATCAAGGATACCTACACCTCCAGGTTAGTGGCGCAGCATGATGCCTCTGAGATCATTCATGTGCAACTAACATCGGGCAAATCTGCAATGCAAATTGCAGCCTGCTACAGATCACCCTCCATGACGCAGGACCACCACTCCACCTTTCTGGAGACACTGGAAAACATGAAGGCCTTACCGGACACCCTTATATTGGGTGGTTTCAATTACCCTACCATTAACTGGGAAAACTACAGCGCTTCCTGGAATTCATCAACTCAAATGCCCTGGATCAACTGGTAAACTCCCCTACCAGAGGTGAAAACATATTTGACCTTGTCATCACAAACATGGGTGACAGGTGTTCCACACCGGAGGTCAACCCATCACTGGTTAGATCAAACCATAAACTAATCAGTCTGGATGTCCACACCCCACCACCACCCCCAACTAAGGAAACCACAGTAAAAAACTTTTCTAAAGCAAACTTCACCTTACTTAAGACAGAGATGGTAAGTTTCACAGCCCCATGCAAAAGGATAAAGCTGCCCAAGATGCAGAAACCTTTACAAATGCACTCTATGAGCACCTACAAGGATGCATGGATCATGCCATCCCTAGCAAAATCAAGACTCACTTCTCTAAGAGAAGGAAACCAGTCTGGTGGACCCCTGCCATAAACAGGCTATACAATAGAAGGAGAAAAGTAGTTCAGAGAAAAAGCAAATCCCAAGAAGGAAAGACATCCCCGATCAGTATCAGTAAGAAACTAAGGTCCCTCATAAAATCATCCAAAGCTAACTTGGAAAGAAAAATAGCCAAGGATTCAAAAGATAACCACAAAGCCTTCTTTAGCTATGTTAAGAATCTAAGTGGCAATTCACAGATATGCACTGAACTAGTTTAAAACAGCACAAAATATACTGAACCTACTGATATTGCCAACATTCTGGCAGATAGATTCAGTGCAAACTTCACCCCCCTCTCACCCCCAAAAGGGCCCACAACAATACCAGAAAAGTGTAGGATCTCAGAAATCACAGACGCACAGGTGAAAATAGCCCTTTCAAAAGCCAAAAACACAAAATCAATGGGGCCAGATGGTGTCCCAGGCTGTGTCTTGCACGAACTACATAATGAACTAACACCCCACCTAAACATGCTGTTCAACCTCAGCCTCTCCACAGGCTACATGCCCATAGAATGGCATATAGCAACGGTTATTCCACTCCACAAAGGAGGGGCCACAACTGACCCTGGTAACTATCGCCCCATAAGCCTGACTAGTCTGGCCTGCAAGGCTATGGTGCGCATCATCATGGAACTCGTTAACAAAGACATTGGGAACCTCCAAACACTTGACCTGACCCAATTCAGCTTTGTTAAGGGCAGATCATGCCTACTAAACCTGGTTGACTTTTTCAAGACAGTCACCAAGGCCATAGACGAGGGAAAGGTTGTTCCCACAGCCTACCTTGACTTCGCCAAGGCTTTCGACACCATTCCCCACTCAGGTATTACAGAAAAACTCACAAGCCTGAACATAAACCCCTACATCACGAGATGGGTTGCCAACTGGCTTACAGACAGAACTCACACGGTAAGAATAGTGGGCTCCAGGTCCAACTCTAAACCAGTCACAAGTGGTGTCCTGCAAGGCTCAGTCCTGGGATCCCTACTGTTTGGCATATACTTCTCAGAAGTACAGGAAAACACAGGAGGACTATGGCTAACCAAGTTCACTGATGACTGCAAACTGGGAGCCATAATTGACTCTCCGGCTGACACGGACATCGTCTAAATGGGCCATACTGAGATGGATACCTGGTGTCAAAGTTATGGCCTCAAGCTAAATGCCACAAAATGCATAGTTATCCTGTTTGGGAAAAACAAAACACCCACAAATTATCACATAGGTGGCAGCCCCCTTAATACAGAAGAGGTAATAAGAGATCTGGGGACCCAGGTAGATAGTAATCTCTTCTTTGACAATCATATTGCCAAAGTAGTTAGGAAATCCTTCTATGTGGCCCATCTAATTACTAAATTGTTCGCATCTAGAAATAAAGAGGTTATAGTGCCCCTCAACTCATCACTCAACAGACCCATCATAGAGTACAATTCCCCATTTGGGATGTACCTCACAAGACACTTCCAACAGCTGGAGAGACCACAAAAGTACCTCACCAAGAGGATTACTAGACTCAAACATATGTCCTATGCAGCCCGACTGAAAAAACTCTGGCTGTACTCAGTGGCATATCGCTTACTCAGAGGTGATCTCTGCCTGACTTATAAAGCCAAGTCCAACTCAAAATGGATGGACATGCTCCACCTAAGGAAATCCAAGTCACTGTGAGCCACACGCTCTACTGAGCTAAACCTCGCCACAACAATAAATAGAACGTGCTGAAGGGATAGATTCCTGTCACAGAGATTCCTCATGCTTTGGAACAAAATTCCAATCTACATTAGGCAGAGCCCCTCACTAACACTCTTCAAGAGAAAACTTGCCGAGTGGATGGGTAACAGAAAATACACCCCTGGGATCACTTCATTTGCTCTGCTTGACAGAGGATCAGTTAATTAATCAATGGGGTGATGAAAGCCAACACACTCTGGCTAGGCTTATAAATGTCCTGGAGCAGATAGCCTAGTACCTACCTATGAACCTATATATATATATATATATATATATATATATATATATATATATATATATATATATATATATATATATATATATATGGGTCCCTTTCAGATGGTCGAACTTTTAAAAGCTCGACTTTCATATGGCCGAGACCATATGATCAAACTTTTAAAAGCTCGACCAATCTGAATGGGGATCTCCATAGACTGCGGAATGGGAAGATTTCCCTTTTAACGCAATGGGGGGCAATGTTGCAGTTGATATATTTAAATAGCGGGGTGTGGGAGGTGCAGGGGGGTTGCAGTGTTTATTTTTTTTATTTATTTATTTTTTCACATTTTCAAACATTCAAATCTTCGATCATATGGTCTTGACCATATGAAAGTTGAGCATTTCAGTGTTCGATTATGTGAAGTAGACCCATATATATATATATATAAATATATATATATATATATATATATATATATATATATATATATATATATATATATATATATACACACACACACACACATATGACATTTCATTGAAATGTCAAAATCATAAACCACAAATAATCAAAGTTAGAATGACAAAACATATATCATTCTAACTATATACACCAACTTTGAGACTGAACTACAGTGGGGAAAAGGTAAATTTCCCATTCCTCACTGCACTTTGATCTCAAAATCAGTTATTTTCGAACATGTGATCTTTGCTCAGTAGTACCTGCTTTTTCAGCCTTTGATGAAAAAAAGCACAGATGAAATATAATTAACCCATATGAATATGAAGAAAGCAATTATTTTGATCATAACTGAATTTACTTTATATGCACAACCTAATTTTTTGTTAAATATTAATTAGATAAGATTTCAACCTGTCAATTTAAATTTAATGGTGTCAAACTCATTGTTTCATGTTTCCCACTGAAATCAGTGCCAAAACACATGGACTTATATTTCCAGGGAAATCAGTACCAGTGTAATTAATATTCAAGTTCCAAAAGGGATTTCTTGTCTTGTTTTTTTATTCATATTTCCATGGTTGTTCTGCCAAGTAGTTAATTTAAGTTGGGTGGGGAGCTACTGTAGCCATACCTTTCAACCTCTTAGAGCAAAAAATCTGGACAAAGTCTAAAATGATGGGGGGACAAATAGGGACAGATTTTAAATATTGCTCTTACAAACTTAGAAAGTTGATAGAATAATAGGTTTTGCATTAGCATGAATTTTCTGAAGGATGTGGAGTCTTAAACTAAAATGTTTTTCATTATTTAATGACTTCAGTCCTCACCTATTTACCAGAAACGTACAGATTTTAGGAGGAGCACACCTAAAATATGAGGCAAAAATCTGGACATTCTGTGAAAATCTGTACAGTTCAGAGGTATGATTGAAGCACATTCCTCCATGTAGAGGATTCATTGGGGCTATGCTTGTGTAATAAATGTTTTTACAATGTTTTGTCTTGTTGAATGTTTGTGTATTGTTTTATTTGCTTGCACTTTCATCTGATTGAAATGGGGAAATGTAGTGGAAGCCCATGCACTTTTTCCTTTTTTTTGCATATTCTATAAGTCAAATACTGTTATCTTAATTGTATCTTTTACTAGAACAGACTTCAAATATACAAGAGCATCAGGGATGTAGGGCATGAGAGTACATCCCACCTGCATGTGAAGTGCTTCTGAATGCACTATATTCATTCTGCTAATTCAATCTATTTGGTCCATTTTATCTCCTCACTGTGTCTTCTGTTTTCATACTCCTCTTTCAGATGGCAAGTTGGAAGATTTACATGAAACGTGTGAGTCTGCTGTGCATTTTTGTTTTTACTTTTTTACCAGTTTGCTCCATTATTGCTGTGTTAGCATCCTATGTGACCCATTAAGAATGGCTGTAGTGACTGGATTGATGGTCAGTATGTAGACAGAAAAGTTAGTGTTCATCACATATGAGATGTGTTAAGCTATACGATAATTAACTGGCTATAACAACCACAGGAGTAGGGGCTGATTGATGAACACAGCCTAGAGAGAATCCTGTACTCATGAAAGACTGAGTTCAATGCAATTCATATTAGGGACCACATCATATAATCACCATATAAAGAGGAAGGAGCTGAATGTCTGCTGACATCAATGGAAATAAGGTCATACTTGGGGTTATTACTCAGACTTTGTGGGAAAGAGATAAAGAATTAAGTTGATCAGATACTGGGAAAGGAACACAAAACAGAAAAATGAAAGTAGGAAGGAAGATGGTGATGAAGTTTTTGTTGGTAGGTGTACAGAAGTAGTATCATACTACTAAAGAAAATATACTTTTTCAGAAAAATTCTGATTGTTGTAAATCTTTCAGTATGTAGAATGTATAACATATATAGGTTCATAGGTGGTTGCTGGGCTATTGACCCGAAGGTCTTTATAAGCCTAGCCATGTGTACCCAATATAATACTAGAGAAACACAATATAAAGGATCTTACCTAAACTCAACATCTTAGTTAGCAATGACTGCCCATATCTAGGAGGGTCATAGGTGAAATCCCTGGCAGCAATTTATGGTTTCCCATCCAATCATCCAGGCTATGTTTAAGCAGGGTTATAGAGAGGCTTTGGTTGATGTGAATGGTAGCCTATTCCAGAGGAGTAGCAACCTCTGAGAGACATATCTGTCTCTCCAGCAGGTCCTATTTATGTTGCAGGCCAGGTTAAGGTCCTTGGAGCAGGTGACCCTTATCTCATTTGACTTCTGGATGTGCAGCATTTCCATTAGGTTTTGATCCGAGATTGCTGTGTAGGCCAGGCGCAAGTCTCCTCTTAAGTAGTCTGTATGCTACTGAGTGCAGTGACAGTGAGAGCGACAGTGACTTCAGTCTGTCAATGTATGATGTACTGGAGACCCTGAATGTTCTTTGTTTGAAATTTCTGAGATCTCTCAAGTTGCTGCAGGTGCCTGGTAAGGTGCATACCAAAGGGAACATTATACTCAATTACTGGCTTAATGAGGGTTGAGAACAGGGGTGTTATGACCTCTTTTGTTCTTGTGTCAATGCTTTTGCTAATGATGTGTGCAATGTAGAATGCCTTCCTTACCACACTAGACACATTGTGGTCAATGTTCAGGCTACAGTCAACTTACATTCTCAAATCTCTTACTACTGAGTTAGCACTTAGGGTGTTATTATTTATATGATAGTATGCAGGGATGTCATTTTTACTGAAGGGGATGATAATGCATTTTTTAGCACTGAGGTTTGAGTACATGGCTTTGGCACCAATACCCACTGGTTAAAGGTGTGCTAGATGAAGTAAAGTCCCCAACTTTTACTGAGTGTGATCTGTCGGTGAGGCAGTTAGCAACCCACCTGATGACATAAGGGTTGATATTCAACTGGGAGAGTTTATCAATGATGCCTGAATGTGGGATTGTGTAGAAGGCCTTGGCTAAGTCAAGGTAGACTGTGTACACATATTTGCTTTTGTCTATGGCTCTGGTGATGTATTCAAAGAAGTCCACCAGGTTTAACAGGCATGAACTGCCTTTCACAAAACCAAACTGTGTCAGATCAAGGGTTTGAAGATCGCTGTATCCTTATTTATAAGATCCTTGATGATTCATTCCATGGCCTTGCAGATAAGGTTGGTTAACATACCTCTCAACTGTTGCTGATTTTCAGGGACGTCCCTGATTTTGACTCAAATTTTAGCTCTGTCCCTCTTAATCCCTCCTAAAACTAGTGACTTTTGGAGGAAAGGTGGTGAATTACACTTAATGAATAATGACAATAATTAAGAGTTATAAACTTCTTTTACTTCAGAAAAGGTGTATTAATTCATATGCTTTGATTTTGTCAATGTTTCAAGTTAATAGCACTAATATTTTAAAAGTGTCCCTGATTGTCCCTGATTTTTTCTTGACTTGCCCCTGATTTTGTTGAAATTTGTCCCCGATTGCTTGAGAGGTCTGTTGGTTAAGCTTGTGGGTCTGTAGTTCTCAGGGTCTGTTGCTGTATCCCCTTTATGAAGGGGGAGGACAGTTGCTGTTTTCCATTCAGCAGGGGGAAAACCAGTACTCAGGCTGTGGTTGAACAGAGTACCTAATGGGGTTGCTAACTCATGTTTTAGACCATTTAAAATGCAATCTGGGATGCCATCTGGTCCCACAAATGCTGTGTTTTTGGCCTTGGAGAGAGCATTAATGACTTGCTATTTGGAGATGCAAGGTGGGGAGATGTAGAGGGAATGCTTTGTGGAATGTTTGGAGGGGACAGGGAGTGAAGTTTTTGCCAAACCTGTCAGCTAATAGGTTAGCTATTTTTGCAGGATCAGTGTGTGTGATGCCATTCACAGCTAGTTCAGCACATGTCTGGGTCCTACCTTTTAGGTTATGGATATAGCTGAAGAATGCCTTATGGTTATCCTTAGCTATGGTTGATAAATTATTTTCAAAGTTGCCCTTAGAGGATTTTGCAGGTTGTCTTATTTGTTTGTGCAAGCAAAGGAGAGTGTTCTTCCAGTGCTGGGACCTCTTTTTTTTTATTCTTAGATAGAAACTTCTTCCTCTTGTCATATAACTTATTAATGCTAGATATCTGGCGGGGAGGCTTGTTTTTTCTTGAGGATCTTGTTTTGATACTAAGTAAAAATGTACCAACAGACCACAAAATCCAACAGAGAAACAGCGACCAACGGACAGTCCACACAGGGTTTATTGAATGAAGCGCTTTTCATTCGATTAGTAATCAGAACTTCTTCAGATAAAACCTTCATTCAATAAACTCAGTGTGGACTGTCCTTTGGTCACTGTTTCTCTGTTGGATCTTGTTTTGATCCTATCAGGTACATCTGTGTCAATACATTTGTGTAAGTGTTTGTACAGGTCATTTGTGTACACCTTAGCATAATTGTCAATGCTATCTGTGGGAGCAGGAGCTTGGAAATTATTTATGCCATCCCTTAGAAAGGTAAAATTTGCTTTGGTGAACATTTTTAGCCTGTTTTCATCTAAGAGGGGTTCAGGTGTTATAACTACAGCAAATGTGACTGATTTGTGATCAGATTTAACCAGTGAGGGTCCTATATTTGTGGTGGTAAAATGATTACCCATGTTGGTGAGGACTAGGTCTAGAGTTTGTGTGGGTTGCATACTATTTCTTCCAGGGCATTAGTGTTAACAATGTCCATGAACCTTTGTGTGAGCATATTAGTACTTGTATAAGTTTCCCAATAAATAGACAGAAAGTTAAAATCACCCATGACTAGAGTGTTTGGTTGTAATTTGATTGACTCAAGTAGGTCCAGTAAGCAGCATGGGTATCTTGGTTTATTGAAAGGGCCTATAGCTAATGATGACTTGAAGGGAGATCTTACCCACAGTTAGCTGAACCTGAAGTGACTCCATGGAGTTTTCTTGTCTAACCAGTCTAGAGGTGTATTTATCTTTGATGAAGATAGATACTCCTCCTCCTTTGGTTCTCAGAAGTTCATTTTGCGGTCTGAAAGTGTGGAAGGCATTGTAGCCTTGCAAGGCTGGGGTACTCTCTGTGGCCTTTCTGTGACTACACAGATGTCAACATCCTCCAGGGAGAGGAATGCTTCCAGTGAGTGCAGTTTCTGATTTAAACTCCTAGAGTTTAGCAGCATAAGCTTTAATTTATTTGTGAGTGATATTTTCATATTGGAAATTTTGTTTTTGAGACCTTGCCTAAAAAAGCACTATTAGGGAGGAAAGTGCCTCAGCCAGTAACTGAAAGCCTACAGGTGAATACCATCTCTGGCAAAGCAGCATGGTCTATCAACCATGTCATCCCAGGATAACAGGAACTGGATACCCTTAGAATGACACCAGAACCTAAGACAATTGTTGAAGTCAATCATTTTTGTTTATATTTTGGTATCATCCTAGGTGAGGGTAGAATGCTGCTCAAGGCTAGGGACATACCTGCCTGCGACACATATTCATAGAGCTCAATCATGTTTCTCTTCATGTAGTCCAGTGAGATATGTCTCAAGTCACTCACACCAACATGAACTATGAGAGAGTCATAATGGTACTTGTTGTTGAGAGACTTGAGTGCATCTGTGATATGGTGGATTCTGGCGCCTGATAGACAGCTGACAGTAACCTTCTCCTTGTCCAGCCTGGTGAGTGGGACATCTGTGTTTTGTCTCACAATGGAGTCACCGGTGACTAAAAAAATGGTTTAGATGTACTTTGTCTTATGTGTTTATTTGGCGATACACTGTTGCTTGTGATTTTATGTGTATTGAGTGCTGTAGGTGCTGTATTAAGTGTAGGATGTTTGTGTTTGGAAGGTCTCTGGTGTTTAGGTAGGTTTCTGGCGAGTACCTCCATATATAATGGTTTATATGTTGAGTGCATGGCTTGCGTAGGAGGTGTAGTATGTGAGCTGACAACCTGTTTGGTGTTACTGTTCTGTGTGTGAGAGAGCAAGGATTCCTGATTGTTAGTGTAGATGCATCTCTCACAAATTGTACTTGGGTGATTTAGCAGTAGAGGGTTGTCAGTCTACATGAGATAGTTGCTACACTGCTTCAGGATACCCATGTCAATTTGACTGGTAGGAGAAATGGAGGGAAACTGGCCTTCTATAATGCTAGATTAAATCCTATTTTTACAGTGGGGAGAGAAATTGGAGGGGTGTGGTATAACTGGGTACTCTAACTGGGGTTTATACTAATGGGATGCTGTCTAAAGGGTCTATACTAGCGGGGGTTCTGTAATTAGTATGATACTATTTTAGATTTGGTGGCTTTGAGACTGTTTAAGGGGCAAAGCATAGCTGAGTTGCTCTCTGAGCAGCTAAGCACAATTTAAGGTATTCTCAGTCGGATCACAGGCAGCTACTAAGGAAAAATGTATCTACTGAAGTTTTTGCATCTATAACCACCAATGGTTACTTCCACTGCATAGTAGTGCACAATGGTGCATGGAGGTGTTCTACACCTAAACAGATACAGTAGAGCAGTGGCTGGTTGCCTATCTCTGTGGAGTTGTGTTAAAACAAACACAGACCTGCCCAAACCTGGGACTTATGTAGCAAAAGTGAGCAAACTGAATTAAGCAATTTAACCAATAAAAAAACTCAAAACTGAGCCCTGTGCTAAAAACCTTCAATCAGATGAGTCCTAACTGCACTCTCCTGTCACAAGGATGCAGGGGGGGGGGGGTGCTCCAACAAAAGATAGCCTGGTTTAATGCTCAGTTTAGAAAACAAAACCAGCTTCAGCAGGCCTGAATCTAGTCTATGCTACAGCAGACAAAAAGTGCAACAAATCAGCAAGAACAGTTTTAAAAAATCAGCAATATAGCAAAAATACAGTTTAAAAGTGCAGAATACAGTGCAGTATTCTACTTATGGTTAGCAGAAAGCAACACATTCTTTGGATTACACAGATGAATACAGCAGAACAGTGTCTGGTTGCCTAACTGTCTGGAGCTGCGTTAAAACAGTGAGCAAACGGAATCAAACAATTTACCCAATAAAAAAGCTCAAAACTGAACTCTGTGCCAGCCACCTTCAATCAGATGAGTCCAAACTGCACTTTCCTGCCACAAGGGTGCATGGGGACCCTCTTCAACAAAAGATAGTCTGGTTTAGTGTTCAATTTAACAAACAGAACCAGGTTCAGTAGGTCTGAATCTAGTCTTTGCTACAGCAGACAAAAGTGCAACAAATCAAAAACTACTCATGTACCAACACCTTTGCTCAACACTTTCTGGAATTCATAAATTTCAATGCCCTGGATCAACATATCCACACCCCCACCAGAGGCAACAATATCCTAGACCTAATCATTATCAACATGAGTGACCGGTATTCCACACCTGAAGTCAACTCCTCGTTGGTCAGATCCGACCATAAGCTAATCACCCTAGATATCCACATCCCACCCCCACCTCCCATTAAGGAAACCACAGTAAAATATTTCTCCAAAGCCAACTTCATGCTTCTTTAGACAGAAGTGGTGAACTTCATGACACCCATGCAGATGGACAATTCATTTACTACTGCTGAATCCTACAGAAATGCACTCTATAAGCACTTACATGAGTGCATGGATAATGCTATCCCAAACAGAACCAAGACGCTATCCTCCAAAAAAAGGAAGCCAATCTGGTGGTCCCCTGCCATAAACAAACTCTACAACAGAAGGAAGAAACTGTTGCAAAAGAGAGTTAAATCCCATGAGTGGAGGAGCTCCCTGGTTAGCCTCAGTAAGAAGCTGAGATCCCTTATAAGATGCTCCAAAACTAGCTACGAAAACAAAATTGCCACTGATTCTAGGGACAACCACAAAGCATAAAAGGGTTCTCATCCAGGAAATAAGAGGTCATTGTTCACCTCTACACGTCACTCATTAGACCCATTATAGAGTACAATGCCCCTTTTGGAATGTACCTCACAAGACATCTGCAGCAGCTGGAAAGGCCACAGAAGTACCTCACAAAGAGGATTACTGGCCTCAAACAAATGCTTTACACTGACCACCTCAAAAAACTCCAGCTTTACTCCATAGCATATCACCTACTCTGAGGTGATCTCTGCCTAACATATAAAGCTATGTCAAACCCAGAGCTGTTGGACATGCTACACCTAAAGAAATCCCAATTCCTCAAAGCTACATGCTCTAGGGACCTAAACCTTGTCACCACAATAAACAGGACATGCTGGAGGGATAGATTCCTGTCCCAGAGACTTCCTATACTCTGGAACAAGCTACCCATCTATGTCAAGCAAAGTTCTTCATTAGCACTCTTCAAGAAAAATCTTGATGAGTGGATGGGAAATAGGAAATACACCCCAGGGATCACTTCTGTGTCTCTACTGGACAGTGGCACAGGAAAATAACTTTCTTGGGTGGCATAAGCTATGGTACCTTGCTGGCTAGGCTTACATAGGCCCTTGGGCTGATAGCCTAGTACCTACCTATGAACCTATGAACCTATTCTATAGCTATATCAAGAATCTCAATGGCAACACCCAGATCTGCTCTGAGTTACAGCACAATGACATGAAAATTACAGAACCAACTGATATTGCCAACATCCTGGCAGATAAGTTCAGTGCTAACTTTACCCCAGTCTCACCCCCTAAAAGGCCCATATCTATGCAGGAAGAATGCAGAGTCCCTGTAATCATAACTACATAGGTAAAAGCTGAACTCTCTATAGCCAAAAACACAGCATCCATGGGACCGGACAACATCCCAGGCTGCGTTTTACATGAACTTCAGAACGAACTGGCTCCCCACCTAAGCACCATGTTCAGTCATAGCCTCACATCAGGGTTTGTGCACACTGAATGGCACACAGCAACAGTTATCCCACTCCACAAAGGGAGAACCACCACTGATCCTGGGAACTATCGCCATATTAGCCTGATGAACTTAGTCTGTAAGGCCATGGAATGTATCATCATGGCACTCATAAACAAAGACATTGGTAACCTCCAAACTCTGGACCCCACCAAGTTCGGGATTGTGAAAGGCAGATCATGCCTCCTGAACCTGATCGACTTCTTTGAGGCAGTCACCAAATCCGTAGACGAGGGTAAGGTAGTTCACACAGCCTATCTTGACCTCGCCAAGGCTTTCAACACCATTCCCCATTCTGGAATTATAGCTAAACTAGGTATAAATCCCTACGTCACAAGATGGGTTGCCAACTGGCTCACTGACAGAACCCACAGTGTAAAAGTTGCAGACTCCAAATCTGACTTCAAACTGGTGACAAGTGGAGTACCACAGGGTTCAGTCCTGGGACCACTCCTGTTTGGTATCTACTTCTCTGAAGTACAGGCTAACACAGAAGACACCAAACGAAAACAGTCCTTGAACCAAATAAGGAATCAGATGCAAAAACCAGAGAATACAAGAAAAAGAAAAATAATCTGGTTCCACACAGCAGTGAAAATCAATATGTCCTTTATTGTAGTAGGTAAGCGCTTTCTCAGAATAACATCTGCTTCATCAGACCAACAAAGATAGAATAGCAGTTACAATTTTAAACACTAAAACATCCAATCAAAAATCAGATAAAATGTGCATCATAGCTAAAAGCCATGTGATAAAATACATCTGTAGAATATATAGATCATTAAAAATTGAATAAAACAGACTAAATGAACAATATGTACTTAAAACTGGTAAATACAATAGTAAAAAATAATAAAAGATGGACTATTGAAACATATATGATAAAATATTAAAAGAGAGATCAATGCTTTAATGGCCGTGCTTTAAGGAAGGGTTTCAGGGAAACTCTGTTGTTTAAACCAGGAGGTTTATCAGCTTGAAAGCACAAAATCCATTTCTGTTCACTAGATTCTGTTCTATTATTTATGTCACCTCCTCTCTTGGTACTATGCAGAATCTCTAGTACCATAAAGCTAAATGTATGTTCTCTACCCTCTTTAGCTACATGTAGTGATAGTGCGCTGGTTTCTTTAACATTCCTAATATCCCTAAGGTGTTCAAGTATTCTATCCTTAAACACCCTGTTTGTTTTCCCTATGTAAAATGAGAAGCAGGTAGTACAATAGCAAAAATAGACAACATTTTTTGTCGGACAATCTGCATAAAAATCAGTATCTATCTTAAAACCCAAAGTGGGATGTGTGAAATGATTACCAATATGTATATGTGTACAGGCCATACAATTCCTACACATATATGTACCATGTCTATCAGATATTATAGTTAATTTAGTATTAGAGGATCAATAACAGAACTGACTCTTAAATGATCTATTATTTCTAAAAGCAAAATCTGGCTGTGTGCCAATGACCCCATTCAACTCATGTACAGTAGACAAAATATCCCATTTCTTTTTAATAATGTCACATGCTACATGCACATTACTGGCAAAGGTCAATGGCATCCTTAGTTTATTCCTAGAGGTATCAGTGGAAGCATCACTTGAGAAAGTATTGTCAATATTATCCCTGTTGTTAATACTAGTGGGGAGGGGGGAAAAGTATGTCTGGCACTTACCTGATCTATGCCACCATCCTTCTGCTATTTGAGAATCAATAAGTTTACTACTATAGCCTCTTTCTAAAAATTCTTGTTTAAGTGTTTGTAATGCAACAATGAGACTATCATCATCATTAAAAAGTCTCATAGTTCGAAATAACTGTCCTTTCAACACATTGAATTTCGTATGATTCGGCTGCATACTGCATAGTGCAGAACATTATTCTTTCTAACTGTTTTCTTATACAAAGTAGTAGACACAGTGGATAAATTATTTTTAGTAACTTTAACATCCAAAAACTCTACTTCTTTATCAGAATATTCATAAGTAAATCTCAAAAAAGTATTCAACTGATTTAAGTATAAAAGAAACTTTTGTAGCCGCTGTTCTGAGTCATGCCACAACAAAAAATATAATTCACAAAACATTTATACCACTTGATGTTAACCCAGTATTCATTATTCGAAAGCACATGTTTAGCTTCCCAATTCGCTAGGGATAGGCTGGCGTAGCTATTAGCACAAGTTGTGCCCATAGCTACGCCAACTTTTTGTACATAGTAAACATCATTAAAAATAAACACATTGTTTTCTAGGATGATTTCCAAAAGTGTGCAAATAAGTGTCACCTTAGTATCAGGGGTGTTTCTCTCACACAGTAATTCTCTGACATTTTCAATTCCCCATTCATTGGGTATAACAATGAACAATGATTCAATATCCAGAGTTGCAAATAAACATTGTCCTAAGATAATTTCATTTTGTTTAGATAGCTCATTTAAAAAAACTCTTGGTATCCTTTAAAACAGTGCTACAATTAGCCAAGGCAGCATGCAAAGTCTTTTCTACAAAAATAGAAAGTGGCTCAGTTATCCAACCTCGGCCTGAAACTATAGGCTCATAGGTGGAGTTAAGGGATTCTTATGTATTTTGGGTAGATCATATATCAAAGGGACTGTTGGATGTTCTACCTTGAATTACTCAAACAGTTGCTCAGATATCATGCCTGTTATTAATAAATCAAAGATCAAAAACTGTACTTTTTCTATGACACTACTGAGTATATGCATAGGTAAAATAGCATGCGTATCAAAGTCACTGAGATGACTTAACATAGATTCTATATATTTGTCCTTGTCAATAACAACAATACCACCTCCTTTATCAGCTGGACATATTTCTATACTATTTAGTTCTTTCAATTCAACTAGAGCTTGTAACTCTGCAGCTGATAAATTACTAAAATTATTTGTTTGCTTATCTAGAGACTTCTCTCTAAGTTGTTTTTCACAAAGGTCAATGAACAGATCTATAGTAGAATTACTAGGTGGTATGTAAGTGCTGGGCTTTCTAAATATACAATCAGCATTATTAGAATTACCAAACATAGCTTTAAGTGTAAGAGCTCTGCCAAAAAGGTGTAGGTCTTTAATTACCTCTGTTATGTCCATTCTTTGAGCCAGAACAAAGGTTAAACCTCTGTTTAACACAGATAATTGTGAGTCAGTTAAAGTTAAAGAGATATTGTGAACTAAGCTTGTTTGTATCTCTTTCCTGGCCTTATTGAGTCCTCCTGGCTGTGTAGTCATCATGTACATTGATTTTGCAGGCAATTCCTCGATCTGCCTCTTATAGGTAGAGGTTCTTTCAATAAAAAATGTCCACGGGTGGAGCCTGATAGTACAGAGGCCTGCTCTGTGGAATTCAGACTTACACTGGAAGCAATGCTTGTTTTAGGTCTAACAGCTACAGTGCTTGTGCTAGCATCAGAGCGACTGCTTACAGCAGCTATAGAAGTATTTAGGTTGACTTCTGAAACAATTCCCTCACTTACAGGAACAATAGGAACATTGGGTAAAAGTTCTGTGGGTTCTGTAGAAGTGGTAGTTTTAACAGCATTAGCATATGCTGCTTGTTCATCTGAAACAGTTGAATGCAATGTAGTTCTGGGTCTTACAGAGCTCTGCCCATTTCCTGTTATATGCTGTATGCTGGAGTTAGTATTAACCCTTTCATTTACCCAAGAGAAGACATTACCTTCTTTAAAATCCTTCAAATCCCTTTGTAATTTTTTGTTTTGGGTAGCAGAAAGTCTCTTGTCATATCCAGTAATATTTTTAAACAACACATCCATTTTATCACCAACAAGTTCATCTGAATAGGTATTGTTAATTATGTTTTGCAACTCAGGGATTTCTTTACATAGTTTTAGCTCCTCTGGTCTAAAAAATTTGATAAGGAGCTGCATATATTTAGCACTGCACTCAAGGTTAAGTAACTGCCAGCGCCTAAGTAGCTCAGGATAAGCTTGCCCATAACTGGGCATGGTGAGAACCCTAAGTCCCCTTGGTGCTAATTTTAGGCTCAGTGAAGCCTCAAGATGAAAGCGCTGCCACTGCAAGCGCTTAAACTTATAAAGTTTATTCTCCAGATTCTGATAGTCATCTCTGAAAGCTGCAGATAAATCAGGATTATCTGGAGTCAGTGATGTTGTCTGCATATAAGTTCCATTAAGTAATGGATTAGTTTGAAAGTCCGGTAAAGTAGACAAACGATAGTTGTTCCTCCTATTAGATTGCAAATCCATCGAAGGTACAAAGTTGTCCAAATGATCCATTTCATTTCCTGTCATGCTTGGTTCAAAGATAAAGAAAATATACCAAATGAAAACAGTCCTTGAACCAAATAAGGAATCAGATGCAAAAAACAGAGAATACAAGAAAAAGAAAAATAATCTGGTTCCACACAGCAGTGAAAATCAATATGTCCTTTATTGTAGTAGGTAAGCGCTTTCTCGGAATAACATCCGCTTCATCAGACCAACAAAGATAGAATAGCAGTTACATTTTTAAACACTAAAACATCCAATCAAAAATCAGATAAAATGTGCATCATAGCTAAAAGCCATGTGATAAAATACATCTGTAGAATATATAGAGCATTAAAAATTGAATAAAACAGACTAAATGAACAATATGTACTTAAAACTGATAAATACAATAGTAAAAAATAATAAAAGATGTACTATTGAAACATATATGATAAAATATTAAAAGAGAGCTCAATGCTTTAATGATCGTGCTTTAAGGAAGGGTTTCAGGGAAACTCTGTTGTTTAAACCAGGAGGTTTATCAGCTTGAAAGTGCAAAATCCATTTCTGATCACTAGATTCTGTTCTATTATTTATGTCACCTCCTCTCTTGGTACTATGCAGAATCTCTAGTACGATAAAGCTAAATTTATGTTCATTACCCTCTTTAGCTACATGTAGTGATAGAGCACTGGTTTCTTTAACATTCCTGATATCCCTAAGGTGTTCAAGTATTCTATCCTTAAACACCCTGTTTGTTTTCCCTATGTAAAATGAGAAGCAGGTAGTACAACAGCAAAAATAGACAACATTTTTTGTTCGACAATCTGCATAAAAAGCAGTATCTATCTTAAAACCCAAAGTGGGATGTGTGAAATGATTACCAATATGTATATGTGTACAGGCCATACAATTCCTACACATATATGTACCAAGTCTATCAGATATTATAGTTGATTTAGTATTAAAGGATCGATAACAGAGCTGACTCTTAGGTGATCTATTATTTCTAAAAGCAAAATCTGGCTGTGTGCCAATGACCCCATTCAACTCGTGTACATTAGACAGAATATCCCAGTTCTTTTTAATAATATCACATGCTACATGCACATTGCTAGCAAAGGCCAATGACATCCTTAGTTTATTCCTAGAGGTATCAGTGGAAGCATCACTTGAGAAAGTATTGTCAATATTATCCCAGTTGTTAATACTAGTGGGGAGGGGGGAAAAGTATGGCTGGCTCTTACCTGATCTATGCCGCCATCCTTCTGCTATTTGGGAATCAATAAGTTTACTGTTATAGCCTCTTTCTAAAAATTCTTGTTTAAGTGTTTGTAATGCAACAATGAGATTATCATCATCATTAAAAAGACTCATAGTTTGAAATAACTGTCCTTTCAACACACTGAATTTCGTATGATTCGGATGCATACTGCCATAGTGCAGAACATTATTCTTTCTAACAGTTTTCTTATATAAAGTAGTAGACACAGTGGATAAATTATTTTAGTAACTTTAACATCCAAAAACTCTACTTCTTTATCAGAATATTCATAGGTAAATCTCAAAAAAATATCATCCGCAAAATGTTTATACCATTTGATGTTAACCTGGTATTTATTATTCGAAAGTACATGTTTAGCTTCCCAATTAGCTAGGGATAGGTTGGTGTAGCTATTAGCGCAAGCTGTGCCCATAGCTACGCCAACTTTTTGTGCATAGTAAACATCATTAAAAATAAACACATTGTTTTCTAGGATGATTTCCAAAAGTGTGCAAATAAGTGTCACCTTAGTATCAGGGGTGTTTCTCACACACAGTAATTCTCTATAATAATGAATACCAGGTTAACATCAAATGGTATAAACATTTTGTGGATGACATTTTTTTGTTGTGGCATGGCTCAGAGCACCGGCTACAAGAGTTTCTTTTATACTTAAATCAGTTGAATACTTTTTTGAGATTTACCTATGAATATTCTGATAAAGAAGTAGAGTTTTTGGATGTTAAAGTTGCTAAAAATAATTTATCCACTGGGTCTACTACTTTGTATAAGAACACTGTTAGAAAGAATAATGTTCTACACTATGGCAGTATGCATCCGAATCATACGAAATTCAATGTGTTGAAAGGACAGTTATTTCGAACTATGAGACTTTTTAATGATGATGATAGTCTCATTGTTGCATTACAAACACTTAAACAAGAATTTTTAGAAAGAGGCTATAGTAGTAAACTTATTGATTCTCAAATAGCAGAAGGATGGTGGCATAGATCAGATAAGTGCCAGCCATACTTTTCCCCCCTCCCCACTAGTATTAACAACAGGGATAATATTGACAATACTTTCTCAAGTGATGCTTCCACTGATACCTCTAGGAATAAACTAAGGATGCCATTGACCTTTGCCAGTAATGTGCATGTAGCATGTGATATTATTAAAAAGAACTGGGATATTCTGTCTAGTGTATATGAGTTGAATGGGGTCATTGGCACACAGCCAGATTTTGCTTTTAGAAATAATAGATCATTTAAGAGTCAGCTCTGTTATCGATCCTTTAATACTAAATCAACTATAATATATGATAGACTTGGTACATATATGTGTAGGAATTGTATGGCCTGTACACATATACATATTGGTAATCATTTCACACATCCCACTTTGGGTTTTAAGATAGATACTGCATTTTATGTAGATTGTCGAACAAAAAATGTTGTCTATTTTTGCTATTGTACTACCTGCTTCTCATTTTACATAGGGAAAACGAACAGGGTGTTTAAGGATAGAATACTTGAACACCTTAGGGATATCAGGAATGTTAAAGAAACCAGCTCACTATCACGACATGTAGCTAAAGAGAGATTCTGCATAGTACCAAGAGAGGAGGTGACATAAATAATAGAACAGAATCTAGTGAACAAAAATGGATTTTGCACTTTCAAGCTGATAAACCTCCTGGTTTAAACAACAGAGTTTCCCTGAAACCCTTCCTTAAAGCACAGCCATTAAAGCATTGATCTCTCTTTTAATATTTTATCATATATGTTTCAATAGTCCATCTTTTATTATTTTTTACTATTGTATTTACCAGTTTTAAGTACATATTGTTCATTTAGTCTGTTTTATTCAATTTTTAACAATCTATATATTCTGCAGATGTATTTTATCACATGGCTTTTAGCTATGATGCACATTTTATCTGATTTTTGATTGGATGTTTTAGTATTTAAAAATGTAACTGATATTCTATCTTTGTTGGTCTGATGAAGCAGATGTTATTCCGAGAAAGCGCTTACCTTCTACAATAAAGGACATATTGATTTTCACTGCTGTGTGGAACCAGATTATTTTTCTTTTTCTTGTAACACAGAAGACCTTTGGGTAACGCAGTTCACAGATGACTGCAAACTAGGAGCCATAGTCGAGTCTCCATATGATGTGGACATCCTACAGAAGGGCCTTACTGAGACAGATGCCTGGTGTCAGAGCCATGCCCTCAAGCTCAATGCCAAAAAGTGCATTGTCATTCCTTTTGGTAAAAACTCTGTACCCATGAACTACCACAAAGGCGGCAGTCTTCTTAATGCTGAATGTATGATAAGAGACCTTGGGACCTAGGTGGACAGTAGTCTCTCCTTTGATAATCACATCGCCACAGTAGTCAGGAAATCCTTCAATGTGGCACTCCTCATCACAAAAGGGTTTCATCTAGGGAAAAAGAGGTTATTTTTCCCCCCTCTACTCGACACTCATTAGATTCATTATAGAGTACAATGCCCCTTTTGGAATGTACCTCACAAGACATCTGCAGCAGCTGGAAAGGCCACAGAAGTACCTCACAAAGAGGATTACTGGCCTCAAACAGATGCCCTACACTGACCATCTCAAAAAACTCCAGCTTTACTCTGTAGCATATCGCCTACTCTGAGGTGATCTCTGCCTAACATATAAAGCTATAGGAAAGCCAGAGCTGTTTGACATGCTACACCTAAAGAAATCCCAATCCCTCCAAGCTACATGCCCTAGGGACCTAAACCTTGTCACCACAATAAACCAGACATGCTGGAAGGATAGATTCCTGTCGCAGAGACTTCCCATACTCTGGAGCAAGCTACCTATCTATGTCAAGCAAAATTCCTCATTAACGCTCTTCAAGAAAAATCTTGATGAGTGGATGGAAAATAGGAAATACACCCCAGGGATGACTTCTGTGGCTCTGCTTGACAGGGGCACAGGAAAATAACTTTCTTGGGTGGTGTAAACCAGGGAACCTTGTTGGCTAGGCTTACTTAGGCCCTTGGTCCGATAGCCTAGTACCTACCTATGAACCTATGAACCTATGAATGGTATTAAAAACTCAGCAATATAGCAAAAATATAGTTTAAAAGTGCAAAATGCAGTATAAACTTGTACTTCTGGTTAACATAATGCAACAGATTCCTTGGATTGCACAGAAATTGTGTCCATAGTAAAAATTGTGAACAGTAATAAATGTGTGACTGTTTTCAATGGAAATATAGTAAAACAAATGGAAACTGAAAGTTATCTGGTTTCTGAAATATATGCACATTTGCTGTTACTTCAGCTTTAAAATGTGCTACCTTATTTGGACACCGACTTTTTATAATTTGCCCCCAGAATAAGAGATTGTGAAAAAAAAAGAAAAGAATCATCCAAACTTAAGCTAAGTAAAAAATATGAAACCTGGGATTCTTAAAGCAAAGAAAGTCTATTAGACTTACTTTTTCTTTGTTTCTAGACTGCACAAACAGGATTTACATTCTTGAAACAAAACTCAAGCTGAAATGTATCTGCCTGTGGAAATGAAATACTAAAGTCTGGGCATACAAGTCAGGCTTTTTTATAATTTACCCCCAGAATAAGAGATTGGATAAAAAGAAAAGCATCATCCAAACTAGAGCTAAACAGAAAATACAGAACTTGACACTCTAAAAGCAATGAAAGACCATTAGAGTTACTTCTTCTTTGTTTTGGACTGCATATATGAGATTTACATTCTTGAAACAAAGCTCAAGCTGAAATGTATCTGCTTGTGGAACTATGTAACTAAAGTATGAGCATACAAGTCAAAGACCTATAAAAAGGAAGTACATCTTTAATTACTGGAAGTAATTGGATCAGATAAGCTGTTAAAATGGTGACATCACACATTAGTTGTTAGCCGGAAATTTGGATTATGAAACTATAGCCCCTAACATCACATATAAATGGGTGACAGTGAGTCACATCCTGACCATATGATATGTTTTGATTTGCTTACCTAAAAGAAGAAAGTCTACGAGTATAAAGAATACCATAAAATGAAACTTAACATTCTAAATTATCAAAACATTAACACATAATATAACTGAAAATAATGTAATGTTGAATTATCATGAAATAAAAGGAAAAGATTAACCCAGGATTTAATAAAATCCATGTAGGCACCATGTAGAGCCTACACAGAATGTGTCCATGTACACAGCCATGATTCTCCCTCAGCAGGGGGCTGTGCATATTAATGATGGCACGCTACCGAGGGATGACCGAGGAACATAGATATTGAATCAGTGTAGGGAGAGGTGTAGCAGCTAACTGTGGGTGCAGATGAGTTTGAGGCTCCCTGCAATTCTCCCTGCCACTGTAGTAATGTTGTGAAGTTTGTTGAATGTGTAATATGTGTTTTTTTTTCTAAATTATTTTTTTTAACTGCATGTTTATGTGGAGAGGCGTCTAGCACAGCAATGCCTAGCTGTGCTCAGATATAGACAGCTGACACCTGCCAGACATCTAAAAATAGAAACTGTATGTAGTAATTTATAATAATTACATCTATGTTTTTTTTTAATTGCTGTTTGTGCAGCATGGAGCGCAGCAGAGCTGAGTGGATCTCATACATGCATAACCGACACTTGCCAGACATCTAAAAATAGAAACTGGATGTATTTAATTATTTATTTCCAGGTTTGTTTATGCATGTTTATGCATGTTTGTGCGACATGGTGCAATGCTCAGCAACACTAACAGGTAGCTCAGTAGTATATTTGAAGGTACAGTAGTTTTCATAATCTCCAAGTAGCTAAATGGGTAGAGTTACAATTATATGTGTGGAAGGTCCTTTGTTTGAATCCATAGCAGGCAGAATATGTCTGTCATTTAATGCACTAATTTTGTATAATTTAATAAAACTGTAAAATATGGCACTGCTGTGCTCTGCTGAGCTATGCTCAACCATGATAAGTACCACATACATAATAACAGCTACTAATGTTTGCCCAGTACTAAGCTTTGCTAAAATCATGGTTCTGCAAAATTTTGCACTGCACAGCTCTGCTTACCTGGTTTGTGTACTGCTAAGTGATGTGGGGCTTTTTTGAATGTTGGTAAATGATGTGTAAGGGCAGGAAAGCAACCTATATTAACTCCAATAGGCTGGAATTCTGCAGTAGTCATTGGAGTTCAATCAACTGTTGGTATGGATGGTGGTGTTGGTGAAGGTGTGTGTTTTCAGGTGCAGAGGTGGGGCATTCAGGAGTCCAGGGTCATGATTCAGCTCCTTGTTAAAGACCATGAACCCTGGCTGATGCAGGATGGATTACTGGGCTCGGAGTGTAAGGTGATGGCCTGGGACCATTTGGCAAAGGAACTCACCAGTGTTACTGGTATCCCCCACACAGGTGAGCAGTGTCATCACCATTATGACAACCTTAAAAGGAGAAAGAGGGGAACCCAGGAAACCTGGGTCCAGGAAACTGGAGATGGGGATGCCCCATAGGTATGTAAGTATGTCTTCCTCTGTCTTACCAAAATGCAAGCTGAATGTCTACAAAAATGGTATGTATAATGGTGTGTTTCTCTCCCAACAGCTGCAGCTCACAATGTTGAGTTCCATGCCGGGCACCTGGCCAAGTTGCACCGTGAGTGTGGTAAGCATGGATTTAGTATGCCAAAATGTAGTGCAATAAGCAAGAAAGAGTACAACATTTACTGCAATAAAGTATACACAAGAAGAAGTGTAGTGCAATAAATAGGCAAGTAGAACTGCAGTGCAATAGATGGGAAATTAGAGCTGTAGAGCTGTAGTGCAATAAACAAACAATATGAACTGTATTCAATAAAGCAATAACAATACCAGTAAGCAGAATGTTGTTCAGCAGGGTTGTGTTGTCAAAACAATTGCTGTAGAGCTGTATGCATTGATTGTCTGTGGTAATGTTGCTGCAGTCAAGTGTAACACTGTAATAGCTGTAGCCTGCAAATCAAATGGCCTGCAAACTGTATTGCTTAACTCTAAGTACTGTCCAAGGCTGTCTCCAGGTCCATAAGGGTCACATAATGCTGTCTCTTCCTCAGACATCAGGTAATAAAGGTATATAGGTGAGGTAACCCAGTTCATGGGCAGATATTGTGTGTGAACTTCACAGATATTTCAAACCAGTAACAATAAAATGTGTTCACTAGGATTGTTGATTCTAAAATAAAGCTTTTGGAATATATGCAGTATGGGTGTATTCCATACATGTGAGTTCTACCGTCACTGCAGTCTAGTATAACACTGTAATAGTACTAGAATGCCAGAGGAATGTCCTGTAACTTGTATTACTCAATTCATAGTAAAGTTCCAGGTGATCTCCGGGCAAGTGTCAGTCACTCAACAGTTAGCAGTGACTCAGTAGCTCAGTCTGTTAATTGCTTTGTATGCAGTACATTTTGCCATACATAGTCTTGGGTTCAAATCCATTGGTATGTAGCCCAAAATTTTTAGTATCAGTCATATAATGCTCACATTTTCTCTCTCATCAGGAACACAAAAAATATGTGGGTGAGGTAGCCCATATTATGAGCAGATATTGTGTTTAAATTTCACAGAATGCTAACATCAATGCCAAGAATGTGTCATCAGCATTGTTGATTCATAAATAAAGCTGTGTAATCCCAGTATGGCTGTATCCCTTGCATGCCTGTACTAAGTTTGTGCAGTCAAATAGTACATTATTTGCAGATGCCCCTGCAGTCAAAGTTATTGGGTTCTACTCCCATGCCTGCCAACTAAGGCATGACGGCTGTTTAGTTTACTTATTGTGCACAAACATGCCTCTCAAATGTCATGATTTCTCATAATGTAATTAAAACTGTCTAGTCTGTCTGTCACATGATTAGCAGATAAATTATTACCTGGAATGCAATGTATAACCAAATCCATTTACAGAACATTTGGATAGATATATAAGTCCGCATTATGTGAAACTTAACTGTGTAGTGGTGTACCTGCATTTGTTATTGCTTGACCCATACTGACCCATACTAACAGCTTGAGAGGTATGTACAAGCTACATCAGCTATAGGAGAACTGTAGTCACTGTACTCAAAACTGACATTACACACCTGTAGATATTTATTATCAGTGTTTTCAGGAATATAATCTGCAATGTCAGGAATGGAATGTTTTTCTATCCCGCCATAACCCTTATCTTCATTTATTTATCACTGCTATTTATTATTATGATTTAATATTAACATATTTTGTTTAACTGTATTTTGGAAAACTCTGGTTGATTATTATGTTTTATTATGATTTAATAATAACATATTTTGTTTAACTATAATTTGGAAAATGTGGTTGATTATTGTTATGTTTTATTATGATGCAATATTAACATATTTGGTAAAGTAACTGTTTTGTTGGCCCTATGGTTTACTTTGTACTGGCATGCTGTTACCATACTGACTGTTATGTTACTTAATGCTGTGTTGCACATAATATACATTAATATGTATTTGGGTGGATAAATATGATGATTGATTCTGTTAATACTAACAATGGTTTGATTATTACTAACCATAACTTATTGCTATACCTAATTTACCACTGCACATCAAAGTAGGCTGGTTCTGGATGATCCCCCTACCTTGCCTCAACTGGCTGTGGCACTGGGTCTCAGTATGTCTGGGACACAGAATGGTGGTACCCTCTCTGCTGCTCCTGAACTACCTGTGGCATCGAGTAGTAAAGCCCCATGGGATGGGAAAAGGCCCCTTTCTGGGAGAGGTGGTGGAGGGGGAATTGTCACCCGGGTGGAGCTGCTGGTCTTGGTGCACAGGATAGTCCACTATGGCTATGACCACCATTAGCACCAGATTGAGGACATGCTGGCCAACCTGGTGGGGCAGCCTTGCCCTGGTGCCCAGTCTCCAGTACAGCCACCCTCAGGGCAGTGATGGAGCAGTGCCAACAGTCCCATGGGTGAGGACATGAGTCATGCTGCTGCCTTCTTAGGTGATGGTGTTACACACCACCGCTATTTGCTGTCTTGTGTGTTTGCAAATGCATACTCACCTACCCAACTTACCACCCTCACATGTACCACTGTCCCTTCCCCAACATTCCACTCTTTCCTTAAAAAAAGTGCACCTTTCCCCAAAAAAATATTGTTCCATACATAGCTCTCCATTTCACAAACATGTTCAATGGACAGACTTAATTCAGTCCATTTTGGCTTAACAGTGCAGTTATGTTGTCATCACCCCTCTCTCTGGGGTTGAGAATTCAAAGTCATCTACAAATTCTGTCAAAGTGCACTGTTGTTGCTGTACAAGAAATGGATAGCTATAGTTCTTTCCTCCACCCATCCTTCACATCTCTACCTACGTTTCACTATGTTTTCCCTCTGCTTGCCCCATTTCACAACTTTCCTATCTCTCCTTTTTTCTTTTCTTTACATTTTTAGCACAGCTCTGCACATTGTGGTGTGTCAAGCAGCTTCGCTTAGCTCAGCTAAATAGAGCTATAATGACTGTATGTGGTCATCACATCCTAAGACACACGTACAAAATAAACACCTCAGTCATGTATCAAACCCAAGCCCATCACACCTGCAGCAAACTGCATTAACCCGACACACCATGCAACTCTTAATTAAAACAGGTGGTTTAAACAAAACATAGTACTTGCCAATTACAGTCATTAGGTGTGCAGCAGAGCTTCATGCCACACTGCACTGGGCAAACTGGAATAAAAAGTAATGGAAAAAATGGGAGTGTACCTTGAACTCTGGTGCAATAGTACACCACTAGAAAGCCAAAGACAAGATTATGGATATAAGTGAGGCCTGTGATAGCAGGCAAATATGCTCTTTTATTAGCAACATGAAGAAAGACACCTGCAAAGGAATCAATGGCAAAGTAAATGTACAGGTGGTACCCTAGTACAGAGATGCATGCCTATAAAACCAAGTCCATACTGATGGATGTAGAAATGTTTGCCGCAGCCTGTATGTGTGCACATATATCTTGCAAATACATCTTCTGTAGCAATGACTCAGTAGTTTAGACTGTTAAATGTATTGCATACAGTACTTTTTGCCACACACAGACCTGGGTTCAAATTCAGTGTTGTGTTGCATTTCAAATACATTATTCTGAAGACAGCAAGTAATGAATTGCTCATGTACTCTTTATCCACACAAAGCATTCCACATGAAATAACTGCTTTTCAGTGCTGGAAGTCACAGACCTGCCGGTAGGAACACACTTCACATATCCATATAGCATAACTATATGTCACCTAGTACTCTGTTAGTGACACAGTTGCCTAACATATGTAACATACACATATGCCTTAATTGGAGTGTAAAGGATACCCTCACCCTGGCTCTGCCTCTACAACAAGGGTGACATAGCTGACACAGGTACACCTGCTGCTCCTGCACTACCTGTGGCTTGTTGTCCTCCCTCAGCCTATGTCTATTACATGCAACAGCAGCTGCAGTCTGTGCTACACCCAGGTCTGTGGAAAGGTTTCTGCTACAGACCTACCGTCTGCGATGATGTAGTCCCTTCACCATAATAATGTCCATCTCAACAGCTAAGAAAGGTGACCTGCTGTACATGAAGGCTTTATATATTGCACAGTAGTTCCATGTCACTGGCTAAAGATAGTGCAATTCAGCTGTTTAGGCTTCAGTTAGCATATCAGAGCCACATACTGGTTTAGAGGCAATTACCTGCTAATGAGAAACATTTTAAAAAAAGAAAGCAGCTGCCTATGGGAAAACATTCTGTATGATACTTTCTCACACAGAGTATGCCTTTGTGAAACATTACCAGATATACATTTCAACAGAGGAGTACTGTACTCCACCAGGTATGTAACTGTTTTTTGTGTATAACAGGATGCAGATGGCAGGATAGAGGTATGGGGAATGGGGATTACAGCAGTAAACCTGGCTTAGACCTGGGGTAATGACATGTCATTGATACCTTGCTGTCTTGCACATACAGGGGATGTACAATATATCAGGGTTGCATTGTCTTTTGTCATTGTAGCACATTGGTGTTGTTGGACTGTCCCTATATAGTGGCTGTAGTAGCACACTGCTATTTGTCTGTCACTGGTCTTATGGAATATTATTGGGTGTCTGGCCTTAGGGGACACTCCACAGTGGACTGGAGTGTTGGGTGTATGATCATACCACAGAATCTCTCATGACACACAAAGAACTACCTCAGTAATGATACTATCTCGGTTGTATCTACACACGTAGTATGTTGTCACACTGTGGGGTATGACATGTGTGAGCAAGCAGTGGACAGTGCCAGCCATTTTGTTCTTGCTGTATCTGTGCATAGTGAACAACCATGTATTTGATCCTGTAATGTGTTTCCCTTTTGGCGTCTTTCAGGACTAATGTATCATAGATGCCATGCCCCCTTCTTAGATGCAGAGAATGAACTAATATGGCAGCATCATAACATCCTCCTATCCAGGGGGAGTTATAACAGGGAACAGTGGGCTGCACTGGTGGCAGACCTTGTCTAGGATGTGAATGGCAGTGGTCACCAGGACAGGATATATGAGCAGGTTCGACACCGCGCTACAGACATGGTGAATGCTGCATGAAGAAGAGCAACTGATGTAGCCAAGGATTATTCCATCACTGGTGGAGGTCCTGCAATGGAGCAACCACTCACAGCCACTGAGGAATTCCTGGTGAACCTAGGGACACACAACAGCTCCCAGGCATCCATCACACCATACATCATGGAGGTGGGTGCCACAGTATCCAAAGCAGAGGAGCGTACAGGTAAGTTTTCTGTGATCACCACTGTAATACTGTAGCAGTCATTCTGTCAGGCTGTACATACCATTATGTGGGTGTCAAGTCTATGTGCTGTGGGGGTTTTAAGCTCAGTTGTACACTCATACTCAGAATGTCACCAATACATCAAGTAACAGTAGCTACTGTACATGTGAATATATGCAGGTATTACCTTGTTGTGCTGCAACATGCGGTGGTGCTGAAATTACCTCACCTTCACGTTTTTATTAGGTCCATCAGGAGTTGTCCAAGGACATTGCCCTGCTCCTGGTAAGCTTGATACTGTTTTGTTATGGAACATATATATGCTATTAAAGTTAAGGGCCAGGATAATTCCGTATGTACACTTAAGGTTGTGTGTAAACAAAGTAGAATGTTTGTATTTTCCAGTCTGGAACATTTACCTAAGCTTCCTAGAGTGGGTAATCACAGGTGTGTAGTTGAACAGAAACACTTTTGCAGTTATAGTTCTGAGTGAATAAGCCTCCTGGTGTACATGACACAATTAATCTGACAAGCCTTGTAGAAACCAAAAGGTCAATGGTACATACTTTAGGCAATGAAACCTGTATTTGTATATATTTGTTAAGATAGATGTACTGGGTTTTATGTGTGGTTTTATCAGGTATACTATCATATTGCATACCTAAAAGGTAAATTGTACTGGTCAAGTTACACACAATTTACCTGATATGTTTGTTATAAAGGCCTTGTGTTGACTGTGCATTTTGTTGTGAGGAAGTCTGTTGTACATGAAAGTGGAGATGAAAAGATGTGAGTCTGGTAATGCAGTTGTGGCTCCTCATTATTATGACTCTTTGTGGATTTTCCATACATAAGAGTACAGGTAGCAATGTACTGCTTTTGTCTTGGTTTCCACAGGTGACCGGGGCTGGTTGGGGTCTCCCCTCCCACAACCTGATGTCTCTTCAGACTCTGATGATAATGGTGGCCACAGTGAGGCACAGGTGGGGTTGTTGGGGGCTGAATCTTCCCCAGAGGTTGACATCCATCTTCTGCCCCCATTGTCACTGCACACAGTCAGTATGCCCACACATACCCAGTCCCCACAGACCTCAAATATTGGACAGTCAGAGGGTGGAGACATTGAACAGGCCAGCATGGCAACTATGGCTTCCATGAGTGTAGACACTGGCCATAGCCAGAGAGCTGGCAAGGTCCCACACAGCCAGATTGACAAGGTTGCTCATAGGAGGACTGCTGTCCGTCCACCACCTGTTGCAGGTGTCATATCATGGGTCACTTGACACATATTTCAGGCCATCATGGAGGCACAGGCACATTCTGTATGGAACACCACACCAGATGTTTGCTTATGGTTATGGATTTAGCACAGTCTGACACCTGTGATGGACTACACTGCACTGGGGACACTCTAGATCAATTCACTGATCCAGTTGACAGATGGTGGGCTGAGACAGTGTCTGTCTTGGACTGCACATTGTCTGTGCTGGAACGTCTGGTTGGAGTTGGGTGTTGCACTCATGGATGTAGGTCAGCCATGCACAGTTACTCTCCCATAGTGGCAGTATATCCAGTGCTACAGAGGGAAATGTGCTGTCCACACTACGATATGACAGGCCATGGGCACATAATCCTGGACAGCCCTGTGGGGGACACAGTCTTGGCAGACAGCAGTCACCATCAGGTACTAGCACCATGTTTGACCTTGGGCATGGTGGTGCCAGTGCAACTCCTAGCAGAGCCAGTTCCCATGTTCAGGACCAGAGACAGTGAACTGTCAGTTCTACCATGTATGGTCCAAACCTGTCCAACATACACATGTGTAGTGCTGGCACTGAGCTTGACTGTGTACACGCATGCAGTCACACACCGCTGTCACATGCAGGTCACCTACAGACACACACTGCACCTCTCCATGGTCCATCTAACCTGATACCCTTCTTGACTCACACACATGCTGTCAGCCATTTAGGCCAGCCTAGGCCTCCAGCACCCTCACACAACACCCTGTGCAAGTGATGATACCTGTGCCGCATCCCTGTCATCCTTCCTATCAATGCAGGGAAATGAAGCTATGTGTCTGATGCACAGGATGACTATCTTACTTGACATATACTTGTGTAATGCAGTATTGTTTTGCCATGCCACTTGTAGTGGTCACAAACATGCACTGTATGCTGGCATGTGTCTTGAGTAAGTAACATACATTTGTGAACCTTATGTTGTATGATGTAATGGCAGTATTGTTACACAATGACAGTTATGTCACTGACTTGTGTATGTATCTGTTCCAGGAGTCTGAGGGGAAAACCTATGGAGACATGGTGGCAGTGAAGCGGCACAACATGGCATGATAGCACAGCAGAAATATGACTTCAGCATGGTATAGCAGTATACGTGCATGGTCCATAGGTTCACATCTGTATGACAGTCTACCAAGGACAATGGCAGTGGTCAGCATACTCATGCATTCATAATCTGTGATAATGTCTGCTATAGGCAAGGTGCGACCCTGCTGGAGTGCATATGCTGCCTATGTGTAGGGAGCATAGTGCATGGATGTCTCACTGTAAGGATATTAACCTACCATGTGACATTAGGACAATATATACTTGGAGAGATTTGTCTAGCAGACATAAACACAGCCTTAAAACAGACCCTGCCTAATGGTACACAGAGCACCTTAGTGTACCTCAGCACATGCCATCTGTTTTAATGGCTGGGCGGCCATCATCTCAACACACGGCATCTGCCTGGGTCACTCTTGGACTGGGGCAATAAGTGCTGGTTCTGTACCAAGGAGTATACTGATGTCTCTGATAGTTTGGGCTGTATGGCCATTATGCTAGTTAAGTTCACATGTCCCGTGGCTCCATAACATGACATATACTGCAACAGCCACACACACAAACATGGCCACATTCAGGGTAGCCCCACTTCAACTCACTGCATACAGAACACACCAAGACACACACATAGTGCAAGTTGGCCTTATGTAGATTAGAGCACTTACCTATGTACTGGTACACATTTCAGATCATGGTACTTATCACATCTGCCACAGCTTACATCTGATCCTATACTTTCAGCTGGTAGTCTTAAGGTGACTGATGTCATCAGGCTTTGTAGGAGAGGGAAGTTTGGAATCCAGCAGCGCACACACACACACACACACACACACACACACACACACACACACACACACACACACACACACACACACACACACACACACACACACACACACACACACACACACACACACACAAGTGCACACAAACATGCACACAGACACACACACACACACACACACACACACACACACACACACACACACACACACACACACACACCCCAAGTGGGTTGCACTGAGATTATAACCACTACATATCTAGGCTTACACACTATAGATCACAGTACTTATCTCATGTACCACTGCTTATGTCTGATACTACACTGTCAGCTGGTAGTCTTAAGGTGGCTGACATCATCAGGCCTTGTAGAAGAGGGCAGTTTGGAAGCCAGCAGCAAGTTATGGGCCCAAAAAGTGCATAACCATTGCTGCTAAATAGCCCATGAGGACATGTCCATTGCTCTGCAGGGGTATATGCACACATAGGCATGTACCAAGTGGACTGCAGTGAGATTAGAACCCCTACCAATCTAGGCTTATACACTATAAATCACAATACTTATCAAATGCGCCATGGCTTACATCTGATACTACATTGTCAGCTGGTAGTCTTAAGTTGGCTGACATCATCAGGCCTAGTAAAAGAGGGCAGTTTGGAAGCCAGCAGCAAGTTATGGGACCAAAAAGTACATAACCATTTCTGCTGGATAGCCCATGAGGGCATGTCCGTTGTTTTGCAGGGATATATACACACACAAACAGACACGCATCAAGTGGGCTGCAGTGAAATTAGAACCCCTACTTATCTAGGCTTATACACTATAGCTCACAGTACTTATTGCATGTGCCACAGGTCAAGTCTGTTGTATATATGATTTTAGGCACAGTACTTGTGCATTACACAAACTAGGCTTGTGTTGAACAGCATCTGTGGCCTGTAGAGTGATATTGGTTCATACTGTTATCTGCATCTAGTATTCTAGCAGTGAGATAACTGTTGTTATCCTAGCTATGCATGTACGCTTACCTGTATGGCCATATATGGCTGCTTGAAGTTAGATAGGCGACACTGTGGGCAGAGACAATGTGCCCTGTCCATACATGCATTGACACCATTATACGTTATCCCACCTGCTCACCTGTGTCTGTTGATGTGGTGACATCCAGCAGGCATAGGGGTCTGTAGGTAAGTGGATTATGTACTGTTGTGATCTTAGTTTGGATTCTTTGAGCAACATTATAGCTGTGTAATAATGCAGTTTACTCACCATTATTAGGATATGTCAGGAAATGCAGACATCCACACACATATTTCTGTACATAACAGGGATGTATATATAAATGTAGCTGTGTGTGTGTGTGTGTGTGTGTGTGTGTGTGTGTGTGTGTGTGTGTGTGTGTGTGTGTGTGTGTGTATGTGATATGTATATGTGTTATGTAGCTATATTGGAGGAGTCTATGTATCATTTTAATATATATAGCTATATATATATATATATATATATATATATATATATATATATATATCAGTATATATCTCTTTGACAGGACATAGCGATAGATATGATATGCTTGTGAGAGAGAGATACTTATAGATGGATATGTATACATATATGTCTGTATGTACAGACATTTATACATAACAGGTCATTTCAATGAAGGGCCATCAGAATTGTGTTCATGTTTACTAAGTGTATGGGCATGCATAGTGGAACTCTTAGTACTTATAATGTGACTCCAGGCCACACCTACCTGTATTCCAGT
The DNA here is from genome assembly GCF_019279795.1 of Protopterus annectens. Classification (NCBI taxonomy): domain Eukaryota; kingdom Metazoa; phylum Chordata; order Ceratodontiformes; family Protopteridae; genus Protopterus; species Protopterus annectens. Next base: position 1,484,953,786 of record NC_056731.1, on the reverse strand, counting down.
CTGGGATTTTGTATGTTACAGACATTAACATCCATCCCTGTTTCTGCAGTACTGCACTTTATTAAAAATGTCCACAGCATTCTCCAGCTGTCTGCTGTACTTAATATGTGACTGAGATTGGTAATGTTACACTACCAACAGACTGACAGTCTGCATACCTCTCAACTGTACTGATTTTCACAGAACGTCCAGAGTTTTGCCTCATATGTTTGGTCTGTTCCTCACACATTTGTGGTCTTCTGGTGCTTTATTGAATGTTCACATCAATACATTCTACTTACTACAGACAAACAATTGTGTGTCAGACTTTATATCCTTCAGAAAATATGTACTAATGCAACACTGTGGTCTTCTGGTGTTTTATTGAATGTTCACATCAATACATTCTACTAACTACAGACAAACAATTGTGTGTCAGACTTTATATCCTTCAAAAAATATGTACTAATGCAACACCTTTAATTCCTGCAACTGTCTAGGTTTATGTGACCAATATTTAAAATCTGTCCCTATGTTTGGACCTTTGTCCACCCAATCTTTGTCCAGATTTCTTGCACTAAGAGGTTGGAAGGAATTACATTTTGTGAAAACACTGACATACAGTATTACTACCTCACATGCAAAAAATGTGAGCCATTCCAGATTAGAAGCATTAACATCATCACCCATGCTAGCTTCCCTAGTCCACTGAGCCACACAGGTCACTAGACAGAGAGGGGTCATTCATCTACGATCAACAGCATACATATGCACATTGTTATCCTGCGTGAAGAGAGACATATGATGTGTGAGTGCTATCTATGTTACAGCTGTGAGATTGCCTGGTCCACTGATATACCATGGCTGATTTTCTGTTAAAGCTGTTATATGGGTACACTGATGTGTTGGTAGTGGGGGAGCAACAGCATGTGATCAGCTTGGGTAAACAGTAGTCAAGATATCATGTGTTTCCACTGTTTAACATCTCCCTTGGCTGATGTTGTGAATAACAATGATGAGGCCTAGTGAATATTAAGGAACACATACTATTGGACTGGGTATCAGTAGTCCCATGTGGATGTTAAATCTGACCAAATAGCCCACTATATTTCCTTGCATAACAGCAGCAGATCCATACATACAATACCTTATTATAGTCATCCTTACAATTGATGTGTAGGTTAGTGACTTACCTTGAGAATGCAGCAGTTGACAGAACTGTAGTTCAGGGCTGACTCTGTGTAATGCCAGCTGTACACAGCCATTACATGAATAGGTACAGGTTGTGTGGGTTGCCTGGCATCAGCTATTTTAATATATGTATGTGAGTAGGAGTAAGGTGTCAGTCCCTAGGGCCCTAGGTTGTCAATGAGTGTGCTATGTGTTGTCTCTTAGCCAATGCCAGGGTGTTCTGGGCATGCCTACATCTGCCTACAGAGACATTATCGAGGGGTCCACCTCTGAGTCCTCTTGTGAGTGTAGCTGTGGTGACCTAGGCACTAGTGGGGGACTGTGTATCCCTTCCCTATGCTGATCATGCTGCATCTGCTTTGACAGGATCATATAGTGTAGCATAATACATACTGTGAACATATGTGCAAAGGGTGGCTGGAGTGAACTGCAGGGCTCCACAAGATATATTGAGGCACTGGAACCGTGACTTCAGCAACCAAAACACATGCTATATGATGTTCCTAGCTTGTGCATGTGCCGTATTATGTCATTCTTCCATGGGTGTGTGTGTATTTCTGTTGAGTGTCATCATCTACGGTTCCAGTACGTAGCCAGCATCCCCCACTTAATGGCTGTATGGGATGTCCTCCCTAGCAAACATCTGGTACAGCTGTGATGCATGCCAGGTATGGGAGCAGTGATAGCTGCCAGCACACACATTCATGATAATGCCCTGGGCATTGCACACAACCTGGCAGTTGATGGAGTGATACCCCTTGCAGTTGATGTACATTCTATCCTGCTCACTGGATGGTGCCTTGATGTGTACATAAGTGTAATATATGGCACCGAGTACCTCAGGGTAGTGTGCTACAGAGTAGACGTGTTGCATATTGCTGGCCCTCACCTCGGCGTTAGGGGAAATATATATGCTCCCTGACATGTGGTAGCATGGCATTCAGAAACTGGTGTAGTACCCTGGATACTGATGTCTGTGAGACTCCTATCATGTCCCCAGCTGTTTTTTGTAAGGTACCTGGGGCTATTCTCCTAAGGCCTACACATACCTTTGTTTCCACTGGGATGGGTTCCCCTCCTTTGGCTCTGGGCCTGAGTTGAGGGCAGTGTAGCTCAGTGAGTTCTTCTAGTATGTCCCTGTCCACCCTGAAGCGCTCAACAATCTCTAGTTCATGTAGCTCCTGGAAGGTTACCCTGGGCCTGAACAGTCTTCTCCTTCTCTGCCTAAGCCTATTGTCAGCAGCAGCAGCAGCAGCATTGACTTCAGCATCTAACACATACAAATGTAGTAGACTTGCAGCAGCCTCTAGCATTCTTTCAGTTAAAATTCTCAAGTCTGTACTCCAATGGTGCAGTGTATGGGGAAAAATCAGAATGCAGGGTGTATGCATACTTTATAGTGCTCTATGGTAGGTGATGCCTGTGTGATTGGCTACCTGTGATGCATTGCACTTGCCTAGAATATCACTGACATCATTTAATGTCCCTAGTTTAAGTTAAGCAAGAATCAACACTAATTAATACATCATTGGCCTTTTAGATACTCTGATCACTGTAGAGCACCACACAAATGTGAGCCCCGTAGGTAAACAATGCTTAGCAGTCAGTGCCCCCCTCCCCAACTTGCTCACTATGCCACGCAAACAGGAGCAGCTATGCTCCAATCACTCAGACGGTAGTGGACACACCCTCTCCTGATGTCAGCTACCTCTTCTGTGGACACCAACATGGTTGTCTGTCTACACAGAAGAGATCTGCGGACACCATTACCCCATTATGCTATTCAGTAACTCTATAACCTGGATACTGCATGCTTCCAAGTCCTACCATGTTAGCAACAGCACCAATGCACCATTGCAGATACTGCATGCAGGGTCCTGTAATACATTTCTTTCTCACAATATTAATTTTTGATTTTTCCACTTTTTTATATAAGGCATGTTTGTACACTATGGCATGCTGTGCAAACATGCCCAGATTATTAAAATAAAATATTTTAACTATTTACTGTAACATTTGGAATACACAGAAGATAGCTTCACTCATATATGTGTGTGCTATGCCATTCCTGTCTACCTACATTTTTACAGTTCCTTTTATCTGTCTACAGTCCCGTACATGGATTTTTTTCTGTGTACACTACAGACACTGGCATGGGGTCTGCAGGGCTGCCTGTCATCTTGCTGAATCACTCTACCTGCCTCATTTGCATGAGATTCACCTGCTTATGAGGTGATTTGCATGCTACGGAACATCCCATGTTGGCTAGTGCATGTGTCCCACCCATAAGTGCTTACTGGATCGCAAACCTGCTTACTTTCATCTAAGCAGTGTGGCATGATGCCTACATGTTAAAAAAGACCATCTAGGTTTATTAAATGTCCCCGAAAATACCAAAAGCAATAATAATATAAAACATGTAACACAGGGAGGTTTGTGCCATTCTTGCTTCACAAAGATCCCATAACCCATAAATCTATGTATACTAACTCTATGGCCATACCATATTTTGCAGTAAAGTTAAACTATTTTTACTTATTCAACAACTCTGAAGATGGTACAGTTTGAGTCTTGGGTACAGAATGAGCACAGATCCCTGCAATATGTGTTTATGTATGGCTTACATACACTTGTTTAGAAAACCTGAGTTCATTTCACAGTTGCTTGTATACACTGGCTGGAGGTGTCTTATGCTTATGTTTTCTTGTTTGTTCCTGTGTAGAGTGAGGTATTTCTTGCTTTATTATAAGCATGCATTAGTTTGGTTTAATGGCTTCCTCTCTAGTAGATATGTTTTAGTGCAGATTAGAGAAACATCTTCACCAGCAGCAACTACTACCAAGGGAGTACCACAAAGGTAAATGTTGTCACCCCAATCTATTCTCCTTATTTATTAACAAACTCTTGTTTGACTTCCATCTATTTCCAGTCACTCTTCATCCAGATGACATGGCCATCTATAGATCAAACACATCATACTTACATATTAAACAATAGTTACAACAAGACTCAACAAACCACAGAAATTGGCTTAATCAACACATGCTCATTCACATTGTAAAGAAGGGTCGAATGGAGAGATGATGGCATCTGAATAGAGAGATGATGGGACCCAAATGGTCCATAGGTTCATAGGTTGGTACTAGGCTATCAGCCCTAGGGTCTATACAAGCCTAGCCATAACAATGCCCGAGGACAGAAGCGCACGCGGGATCAGTTTGTTAATACAGGGGGACAACGTTTTGAACAGAAAGGACTTAAACGTGGTAAACGATAATCACCATTCTGATTTGTATAATGTAAATACTAAAGAATATGTGATTAATTTATCTAGTTACCACTTTAATAATGTAGAGTTAGCTGTGTTAAGTAAGGGACTGAAATTTGTTCCAACTGTAGTTACTAGACTGCATGACATCCAAAAAGATGTATTTATGTTTGGTAGAAAATTACATCTCAAGTATTTTTTTAAAGATAATCAATTTTTTCAGTCTAGTTCTGATAATGACATCAATAGTAGTTTGTCAGACAGCTTTCATTCTTGTGTGTCAGATGATGTCATGAATGCTTACTATAACTTTGATACATCTAAAGTACCTTCTTCTAGTAATTTTACTCCTAATATTCTTAATGCAGATGTATGCAACTGTGTTAACTTGATTAACCACTTTACTGAAATTGCATATAAAGATTTTATGAGTGAAAAGTCTAATATTAATTACAATATGCAATACAAAGAATGGAAGGCCTTAATGACACTTGCTGGTTTAAAAAATGTTGTATTTAAACCATCTGACAAGGGGAATAAATTAGTGGTGATGGAAGCAACTAATTATTTTGATATGTGTATGGAACACCTTAGGGATACTAATACATATAAAATTGTGGATTTAAACATATATTTATCTTCTATTGATGAATATCTGATTCTTATTAATAAAGGTGTTAGATTGGGATATTTCTCACAGCATGAAATCAAACATAAGTTTAAAGTGGAAGGATGCAAAATGGCTTTATTTTATTGCCTGCCAAAAATACACAAGAATTTGTCAAGACCTCCAGGTAGGCCTATAGTTTCAGGTTGCCACTATTTTTTACATAATTTAGGTATTTTTTTGCATCATTTTCTTTTACCTTATGTTATGAAATTACCGTCGCATATTACAGATGTTTTTGATTTTTTGGAAAGAATTAAGAAAATAAATTTTAAACAGAATATGCGATGGGTTACAATTGATGTTAAGAGCCTATATACCAATATTCAACATCATTTTGGTATAGAGGCCATTAGGTTTTTCCTAGGGGACTCACCAGCTACTGAGTATATAGTGGAATTGGTTTATTTTTCATTAACGCATAATTTTTTTTGAATTTAATGAAAATATTTATCAGCAGATACAAGGCACGGCCATGGGGGCTGCCTTTGCCCCCATGTATGCCAATCTTGCTATGGGGCTATTTGAGCTAGAAATCATATATAAACATAATTTCTTTAATACACATGTAATTCAGTATTACAGATACGTAGATGATTTGATATTTTTGGTGGATGGTAGTGAATCTGATATTAAGGATTTTTATAGTGATTTGAATAATAATAGATAGAAGTTACAGTTTGATGATTTAAAAGTTGGGACCAAGGTTCCTTTTTTAGATGTAATTCTTGATATTTCGGATGGTAAAAATATAGTTACGTGTTTAAATAGAAAATTTGAAGGGGGGTTTCAATACGTATATGGCACTAGTGGCCATCCCCCACATACTTTAAATGCTCTTCCTTATAGTGAGATGTTAAGAATACATAGACTTTGTAATAAGCCTGAAGTTTTCAACAAAGAAATAAAATCTATGGTGCAATCTTTTGCATCTAGAGGTTATAACAAAGAGATTTTGAATAACAGTTTTAAGAGACTGTTTAATGGCTATAAGAACATGGGTCTCAAATATTTTGTTCCACATGGTTCCGATGTCAATTTGTATAATAAATTATGTGACATAAAGGAGACTATATATTTTGTGACTCCTTTTGGCTCTTTTACTGATGTATTTGTAAAGATTGTTAGGCAATTTTGGAACTATTTATGTTCCTTAAGTAATGTACAATACTGGTTGAAGCTAAACTTACAGTTTTCATATCGTAGGGGCAAAAGTATTAAAGATTTTTTAGTTAAGAGTAAATTTAGTCTACCCCCCTTGTGTTGTACGAAGATCTTACTAAGATAGGCACATTTGGCTGTGGGAAATGTAAGGCCTGTAAATTTATTGTGCCTTTTTTTGATTTAATTAATAATATAAAATTTACTACAAAGAATTTTTTTAATTGTAATACAGTAGGTGTGATTTATTGTTTACAATGTCCATGCAAAAAGTTTTATATTGGGGAGACTAAAAGGGCGTTTAAGTTAAGACTTCTAGAACATATTAGAGATATAAATAATTGTAAGGAAGATAGCCCTGTAGCTTCACATTTTGCACAGTTCCATGGGGGCATAAGCAATTATCTTAAAGCGACTGTTTTAGAGCAAGTTTGTCTACCTGTAAATTATAAAGTAGATATTAAGTCTGTTTTAATAAAAAAAGAAGCAATGTATATTTTAAAATTTAAAACAATGTCTCCATATGGATTAAATGAAGAGTTTAATTAGAAAGCATTGCTTAATTGATTGCTAATGCTGAATGGTTAATTAATAGTTGTAATTGTGTATATATATGGTCACAGTTTTTACATGTATTATACTCCTTGAAGGCTTTTGGCCGAGACGTCAGAGAAGAAAGCTTTTTATTAAATTTTTCGGTGGAACTTGTGGTTGTTGCTTTTTTTCTAGCCATAACAATTCCCTGACTATTTCTTCCCACACTATTTACTTCCCTGGACCCCTGTCTAGCAGGGTGACTGACGTGATCCCTGGGGTGAATTTCCTTTCTCCCATCCAATCGTCAAGGTTCCTTTTGAAGAGGGCCAAAGAGGCACTCTGCTTGACATGTATGGGTGAGATGGTTGGGGTCCAAATGGAGAGATTATATGTCAGCAAGTAAAGGAGAGTATTCTTGCTGAAATTGAATTCATCCTCAAGCCTTGGTGAGTACCTTCACAAGGAGGACCCTGTTTTTTCACAAAATCTCACCAAGAGGACACAGCTATATAGACTGTATTTATATAGCATATATCATGGACAAAAGTAGGTTAAAAATGGAAAAAGAGAGCTGAGTGCACAAGGCCCAGGATAAAAAAGTGCCCAATCCTGGTAGGCACACTGGTGCCAGGACTGGAAAAGATGATAGTGTAGAATCTTCAAATTATGGAAACACTCCTAAAATGGGGCCAGGCCAGGCCCAGTGAGAGGATGCCCCCCCCTGCTGTAGAAGGAAGTAGTAGTTCACAAAAATCACAAAAAACGATAGGCCCAAGAAGAGCCATAAAGACGATAAAGTGGACAACTGATGATAAGAAAGAAATTATGTATTGTTACAATTATTGCGAAAAGCCCATATTTTCCAGACACAAGATATACAAAATGATTACGAGAGAAATTAGAGGAAAGAAAAACACTTCCACAGGAAAAACTGTCAGAATCTGCAAATGAAAATTTGTGTTCATTAATACAACAGAGTTTTGAAAAACAGTATATAGATCAAGAAAGTTTGATCTGTTTGGAAAAAGAAGCATCTGAGGAAGTGTAAAAATATAAACAACAAAATCTAGAGATATTTGAAAAGTATAAAAAAGAAATATGGACGTGGAAAAGAAAGAGAGATTTGATATGGAACAATATTTATCCAAAGGAGAAAGCCAAATTAACCAATATAAAGAAGGTAGCCCCAAAGATAATCGAAGAGAAATGCAGGCAAAGGCATCCAAATATGGAAAATTTCACAATAAAAAAAAATAATATCACAAAGATGGACTATAGAAAAGATTTGTGAAGTAGAAGTTAAAAAATAGAAGTTGAAGATATGGAGTGCCTGCGAAGTGAAGGATTTGGTGTAGAAGGTTTAACACAGGTTACATCACAGGATGATGGAGTGAGTCCCCAAAGTAAGGAGAATCAGGAAGATCAGGAGACATCTGAAAAAGAAATATCAGCATGAAAAATAAAAAGAGATTTAATACGGTGTAATATTTATGCAGATGAGAAAGCAAAACTAACCAATAAAAAATGAGCAGCACCAAAGATATTTGAAGAGAAATACAGGCAAAGAAATCTGGACATGGAAAACTTTACAATACAAAACATAAGAAGACAAAGAGGAAAAGTAGAAAAGGAGATTAGTATTGGAGAAGTTACAGAAATAGAAATTGAGGTTATGGAGTACCTATGAAATGAAGGATTCAGTTTAGAATATCTGTTTCAGAAAGCACCACAACAGGATAGAGCAATGGATGTCCAAATTAAGAGGAAACCAGTGGAACAGGAAGCAATCAATCAGGTACCATATGAAGATATTTTGGAGCCTTCCACAGAAAACCAGCATAAACATTCACTTGAAACTATACAGCAAGGGAAGAAACAGAAAAATGTAGAAGCTCTAATGCAGTCAATGTTGAGGAGTGATAGGCCAGTGAGTTCTCATATGACAGAGCAACAGATGGCACAGGATGAAATTGAAGAGAATGTGCCACAGGAAGATGCTATAGAACTTTCTATAGAATACCCACAGGAAATCGAAAACAAGGGATGTACCCTCAGTTTGGAAGAAAATGAGCTAAGGGAAGAGTTGCTTTTTTAATAGAAATAGATACATATATTAAGATCAATGAAAGAAATAGACCACAGTAGGTCAATAAAACCCAAAAAGTCAGAAGTCTGATAAAACAAATGAATACAGTAATTAGGACTGTTCATAGAGATCCATGTGATATAACAGAAGTAAACAGGATATATTACTGTGCAGCTAAATTAATAACTGATAAAGTTCTACCACAAGAACATAGGGTAGTGAGGGAAAGGAAGGGGAGAAAGTGAATACCATCATGAAAATATCAAATAGAGAAAACTATAAAGTAATTAAGACAAGAAGTGTCACTGTTAGAAGACTATAGAAGAGCAAACAAAAACACCATGACCACCCAAAGATCTTGTTGAATAAAATGTGAATGAAGAAAACAAAAACTCAGCAAGACCACCATGGCTACCAGTATGATAAAAGTTCCAGTTTAATAGATAGGACAAGCGCTTTCAAGTAGACACCCTACACTTCATCAGATCCTTACAAAACTCATTAAAACACATCATTATATATAGTCTCAGTACAACATTTAATCATTTCATCAGAGGTTGACTGATTAAATAATCACAAGTAATAAAACAATCAATTAAAAAACAGTCAGTCCCTAGATAAAAGCAAGCTACTTAAAGCGACGTGCATCCAATACTGGCTTGATACAGATACTACTATTCAAGCCAGGATAAATGTGTGCTTGCAACTTAAAAATCCATTTTAGCTCCACACATTCTATAAAATTATCATTATTGCCACCCCTCTTATTGGGTACAACAATTTGCAAAACCCTAAAACTAAAACTATGCGATGAAAACTTCACAATATGCTTTGCTAGAGCATTGCCTAAATTCCCATGCTTGATGTCATACAAATGGTGGTACACTCTGTCTCTAAGGTGCTTTGTGGTCTTACCTACATAGAAACAGTTACATCCATTACAAATAGTCAAGTAGATAAGATTAGTAGTATTGTAAGTAACTTGAAACCTGGGTTCAAACTCAAACTGCAACACAGGATGGATAAACTTTTGGGTATGCATCATACTGTTACACATCTTACATTTTTTACATGGATAAGTGCCAGGTTCACCCTCCATAATCAAGTTACAGGTTCTATTCCCACATAGTAACTGTTTGAAGTTCTGATTATTCTTATATGTAAACTTGGGCATTTGCCCCAACTAACTTCATCGTATCTCTATCTGCCATCAGGAAATGCAAATTCTTCTTCACAATCTCCTGCACCTTCCTATTATCTGTAGTGTATTTCATTATTAACTGAATCCCATATTTCCCATCACCTTGTGTGTAGCCCTTCCTTGGAACAAAGCCCCTAATTTGAGATCTAGCAGCTCCATTAATAACCTCATCCTTTACCATGGAGAAGTCTGACTCCTTATAACCCCTAGCTAAAAACAATTGTTTGAGATGATCTACTTCACATTCTAAACTACCCCTATCACTACAGATCCTTTTTATTTTATTCAGTTGACCTTTCATGATATTGGGGAAAACATGCCTTGGATGCATGCTACTATACTCAAGCAAACTGTTATGCCAACATTCTTTACAAAAAAGGCCTGTAGCTATTTTACCCTACTTACCCTTATGTAGTCTCACATCTAAAAAATCCACCATTTCAAATGAATAAGAGGCTACAAACCTTAGAAAGCTGGTGGTTGTTCGTATGTAGGTAATAACTTCCTCAAGTAGGGGCATCCCCCATCCCACAACATAAAAACATCATCCACAAAATGCCTATAGAACATAATGTGACTAAAAAAGTCATTATTAAACAGATGTTGTAACTCCCAGTAGTGTACCACCAGATTCACATAGGAATTGGCACATGGGGTGCCCATCGCGACAAAAGTTTTTCAGATGATATAAGAATGTCATTTGTTCTTGATAAATGTGCAAAAGCAACCTTTAAAGCAGGAAAGTTGCAGCACCAAGAACACATCAGTTTGGGATAAGAATGTGACAAAAAAACATGAGCAACAGAGAATGTATAAATATGTTGGAAATAATGAAGGATCAGCAATAAAACATGAACAAATGTGAATGAAACTTATTACGGAATACTTTAGAAGACTTAAATTAATCCTGAAAACAGCGTTGACATCTAGGAACAAAATCTAAGCTATAAACCAGTTTGTTTTTACTGTCCTAACTTACTGGATTCGTTCCTGATCAACATGAATTTGTTCCAGTAGTTTTCTATACTTGCAACTGTATTTATGCATTTTCCACATTTCTTGCCTTCTCATCTGGTCCTTCACCTTATATTCTTTCTTTTGTTTTGGCACATTCAGTTGCTGCCTGATTTTTATCTACTTCTGGTTTAATTTCCATTCCCGCTTGATGCCAATATGCTTCTGTTAAACTAAGCAGGGAAGTCATTTTAGATTTATTCTCCTCATGTTTCAAAACTTTCACTATGTTTGGGTCTTGTGAGGTCAGCAGATATGTATACACTCCCATGATTGCAGCTCTATACATGCAATCAATTGCAAGGATGCCCATACCTTCTTCAGAATGGGGAATATATAGTCTTGGTATGCACTAATTTTTATAAATCATTTGATCTGCATGAAGTATTCTTGTTTTCCTGTCTAATCTATCCAACACCTTTTGGGGACAGTCAACCACTCCAAAACTATAAGTTAGGACAGGAAGAGCAAATTGTTTTATAGCTTGAACTTGGTTCATAGATGGCAATGCTGTTTTCAGGATTAATTTAAGTCTTATAAAATATTCCTTACTGAGTTTTATTTACATTTTTTCATGTTTTATTGTTGATCTTTCATCAGTTCCCAAATATTTAGATATTCTCTCTTGCTCAAGCTCTTATATGACATTCTTGTCCCAAACTGATGTTTCCTTGGTGATGCAGCTTTCCTGCTTTAAAGGTTGCTTTTGCACATTTATCAAGACCAGTTGACATTCTTATATCATCTGAAAAAGTTTTGACTACTTGCAGTTGTGCTTTCAGTTCCTCATCTGATGAACTATACAGTATTAAATTAACAACAAAGAGAAGATGAGAAGTCCTTACACTGTGTTGCTTTCTGGAGCTAAATTATAGCCATGACATAATATGTTAAGCAGACAGCTTAATGGGTTAAGAGCAAGGCAAAAGAGCAGCAGTGACAGAGAGTCACTCTGGAATATTCCCCTTTGAATTTTTATCCCTGGTATAATAATTTGTCCTTTATCATGGCTTAACTGCAAAGTGGTTTGCCAGTGTTTCATGGTTGCTGTGATATAGTTTATCAGTGTAGGGTGTATCTTATACATGTATAAGCAATCTTTTATCCATTAATGTGGGATACTGTCAAATGCTTTTTTGTAGTCTACCCATGCCATACTTAGATTCTTCCCCTTTTTACAGTCCTCCACTATGACTTTAGCAAAAAAATGATTCTTTGTTCCATATTGCTTTCTTATATTACCCTTTTGTTTTATTGCCATAATTGAGTTTTCTTCTAAATGTATAAACTCTGTCAGCATCAATTCCAGTGTATAGTTTATACGTTGTTGGAAGGCAAGTTATTGGTCTATAGTTTTTAAGGTAGCTTGCAGGTTCATTCTTAAGTAGGAGCATCGTTTTTTCTTCTTGTTAGCCAGGATGGTGTCTGTTTGGTGTGGGCATATAAATAATTCTTACTCATGGCTTAATCTTCATGCAAAGATGTTAGTACTTTTAGCTGGAAGTTAGGTGCTGCATCTGAGACTGGGATTTCCCATTCAGAGGTGTTTCTTAACTTTGTTTCAATCTCTCTGGCCTTTACTTCATCCCATTTCATATCCTGCAAATTTGAACTTCTTATTTTTTCTTTTATTTCTATAAATTCAGCATATTTGTTATGTTCCACAGGATGTTCACAAATATTTCTCAAAAATGTGTCTATTTCTTCTTTTTCTGGTGGTCTTTCAATTCCTTTTGCCTTGTTTCCCAATTGTCTATAAAACTTTTTGGGTCATCAATAAATTGCTTATTTTGTACTTTTCCTTTATATTTATCTATGTACCTACTAGGTTTTTCTGCCTGTACTGATATATTTAGTTTATTATTTGCAATAGTGTATGATAAATCCTGATCCTTTATAATGCTGTGCATTGCTTTTATTACGTCTATCTTTCTAAGTATTTTTGTTGATCTGTTCCCTCTTCTATACTCTTCTAACAGTAAAATATCTTGTCTTAATTGCTTTATAATTTTCTCTATTAGATACTTCCATGTTGACATTCAGTTTCGTCCTATCCTTTCCCTTACTACTCTGTGTATTTGTGGTAGGACTTTATCTGTTGTTAATTTAACTGTACAGTAATGTATCCCATTTACTTCGATTATGTCGCATGCATCTCTACGGATAGTCCTAATTGCTGTGTTCATTTGTTTTATCAAACTTCTAACTTTTGGGGTTTTATTGACCTTCTGCAGCCTATTTCTTTCATTGATCTTACTATGTCAATACATCATTCTCTATTAAATCAAGCAATTCTTCTCTTTGAATCATTTTCTTCTAAACTGAAGGCACATTCTTTGTTCCCAATTTCCTGCAGGCATTCTATAAAAAGTTGCAGAGCTTTTTCATCTGCCACATGCGTTTCAGTTTCACCCTGTGTCATCCATTGTTTTTTCGTATGGCAAATCACTGGCCTATCACTCCCTGATATTAACTGTGTCAGAGTTACCACAGTTTCCTGTTCTTTATATCTCCAACTGAACCTTTGTACTGGTTTTCTATGGAGGCTCCAAATTATCTTCATATGTCAACTGATTAGAGGCTTCCTGCTCCACTGGTTTCTCCTTAATTTGGGTGTCCATTGCTCTATCCTGTTGTGTTGTTATCTGTGATAAATTTTCTACACTAAATCCTTCAGTTTGCAAGTAATCCATGCCCTGATTCTATTTCTTTAACTTCTCCATTACTAATCCTCTTTTCTACTCATCCTCTTTGTTTTCTTATTTTTGTTTTGTGAAATTTGCCATATCTGGATGTCTTTGCCTGTATTTCTCTTCAAATATTTTTGGTGCTGCTCTTTTTGCATTGATTAGCTTTGCTTTCTCCTTTGCATAAATATTGCACCATATTATATTTCTTTTTCTTTCCCCATGTCCATATTTCTTCTTCAGATGGCTCCTGCTCCTCTTGTTTCTCCTTACTTAGAGGACTCACTGTTCCATCATGCTGTGATATAACATGTGTTAGACTTTCTGCACTGAATCCTTCACTTTGTAAATATTCCATAACTTAAACTTCTATTTATTTAACTTCTGCTTGGCTAATCTTCTGTTCTACATTCCTTTTTTGTGATCTTTTTTTATTGTGAAATTTTCCATGGATGGATGCCTTTACCTATATTTCTCTTCAAATATCTTTGCAGCTGCCTTTTTGTGTTGATTAATTTAGCTTTCTCCTTTTCATAAATATTGCACCATATCAGATCTTCCTTTATTTTCCATGTCCATATTTCATTTTTATATCCTTCAAATGTCTCTTTTGTTCTTTAAATTTATGTACTTCCTCAGTCACTTCTTTTTCCAAATGGCACAGGGTTTCTTGGACTATATAGTAATTTTCTTGAATCTTTTGTATTAATGAACACTAATTTTTATTTGAAGCTTCTGACAGTTTTTCTTGTGGAAGTATATTTCTTTCCTCTAATTTCTCTCTTAATCTTTTCATATGTCTTTTATCTGAAAATTCTAGGCTTTTTTGCATAATAGTAATAATACATAATTTCTCTCTTGTCCTCAATAGTCCACTTTATCATCTGTATGGCTGTTTTTTGGCAGTTTTTGTGATTTTTGTGGACTGCTACTTCCTTCTTTAACAGGGGGGCATCCTCCCCCTGGCCTGGTTTAGCCCCATTGTAGAAATATTTCTGTGTCTTGAGGATTCTACACTGTCATTTTTTTCCAGTCTTTGTACCAGTGCACCTGCCAGGATTTGGCACTTTTTTATCCTGGGACTTGTGCACCCAGCTATCTTTTTTATTTTTTACCCTACTTCTGTCTATGATATATGCTATATAAAATACAGTCTATATATCAGTGCTGCCTTTGGTGAGATTTTGTGAAAAACAGGGTCTGCCTTATGAAGGTACTCACCAAGATGTGAGGATGAATTCAGTTCCAGTAATACTTCTCTCCTTTTGCTGATTTTATCATCTCTCCATTTAGAATTTCTTTATGTTTGGAATGGGAGCTATCATTATAGATAAATTCTGAGCACTGATGTAAATTATTCTGTAGTCTTCTAACACAGCTAAAGAAGGACTTATAATTTTTTTTATCCTAAGAAGCTATCCTGTGTTCATGGGATGATTTGCTGGTCTTTATAGCTGCCTACAGTTTCTTGGTGAGGCATTTCATATTCTATTTATAATAGGAGGTTCTGGCCTTAGAAGGTAATGTATGGAGCTTCTTTCTTCAATCAATTATTTGTTAATATCTACTGACTGCCAGAGTGATTTGTTGTTGGATTTGCTGATGTGTTAGGTTCTCGTGGGGACTGCCCTGTCAATACCTTTATCTAAATGAGAATAAAGATCCTTGTTATAAGAGGCTTCATATTTCATATCTTTTGTAGGTTTAACATAAGTTAATTTTGAGATTTTGTCATACAGTTGTAGAAAGGTTGTTTTTCTTAAGTTTCTAAAGATGGTGGTTTTAGTTACAAGGGGTTTGGATGTTCTGAGGATAAAGGTAACCTGTTTGTGGCCAAACTTAACTGATGAATGACCAGCCAGGGGCAATGAACAAGTGATGTCTGAGT